>NC_091193.1:38254885-38399885 GCF_040958095.1 Procambarus clarkii
ATCAACCCTATCAATTCCTCTGAGAATCTTGTACGTGGTGATCATGTCCCCCTAACTCTTATGTCTTCCAGCAACGTGAGGTTTAATTCCCCTAGTGTCTCCTTGTAGCTCACACCTCTCAGTTCGGGTACTAGTCCGGTGGTAAACCTTTGAACCTTTTCCAATTTAGTCGTATGCTTGACTAGATAAGGACTCCTCCTGGATTGGTCTGATATAGGTGGTATACAAAGTGCTGAATGATTCCTTACACAATTTTCTAAATGCCGTTCTTATGATGGCCAACCTGGCATACGCTGCCGATATTATCCTCTTGATATGAGCTTCAGGGGGACAGGTCTGGTGTGATATCAACACCCAAGTCTTTCTCTCTCTGACTAAGAATTTCATCTCCCAAATGATACCTTGTATCTGGTCTCCTGCTCCCTACACCTATCTTCATTGCATTACATTTGAAAATGTACATATGACGTGTGTGTGTGTGTGTGTGTGTGTGTGTGTGTGTGTGTGTGTGTGTGTGTGTGTGTGTGTTTGTTACGGCCACTATGCGCCAGTAACCAGGTTCTTGATTTTATAACCTCTTGTATAGTATAGTATATCCGACCCTAAGTCGGTAGTATGCTTTCAAGAGCTGGTAGTAGTTCAATGAATAAATGAAGTGGGGGGGGGGGTGATAAACACCACACGATTCCCTTCAGCAATATATTTATCGCCACCAATAAATAAATATATAAATAGATTATTACTACGCTTATGTACAAAAGTGTTACTTTCACACAGGACACAAACGCGTTTGCAGTGTTCGTCAACTCCAATGTTTCCACTGTCCAGTACCCTGTCCACTCGTACTGGCAAACACAGGCGAATCTACCTTTTATGTGGGCCAGTCCACCAACACAGTATCACGATGCACTTACACCCGATCTTCCCTCTCCAGCTAGGCACTGGCAGAGGGCTTCAGCAACACGCTGACAGGGGGTCCCAAACAAACTCATACAGAGGTAGCTAACCCCTGGCAGAAGCCTCTAGCAGCTTGCTAGCAGCACTTCACGCTAGGCACATCACTGTAACCCTTAATTGCCAATCTCAGGCTCACCGATCTACATCAACACTGCGTATATCAGCAGTTAACACACACTGCTCTGATCGACGGCGTCTTACAGAGTTTTCTTGCAGGACCAAGCAAAGAGTTCGTGGACTGCTCAAGGTAAACTGCCTGCGTCAGTACGATTGCCTCCACACGTCACTTCTGTGGACATAAAAACGTCATTAATTAGATGGACAGGACACTGGGGAAACCATGGGGTAACACTCGTACACCAGGGAGTTCATATTACGCTCGTAGCACACTCTAGATGGCGTTGATTGTGACACGCCATCCACCAGAGGTCATCCACGTTCACCTCTCTGTCTAACTATGTCAGGAAACGGGAGCCATTCATCGCTGCCACGCCACCATCAACAGATGGCGTTGTCCACATAGCGTTCAATACCAGGGGAGTTTGAGTGCATGAGACTCACAGATGGCGCTGAAATTGCCACTCTGCTCTCCGGCGATGGTGTAGATTCCGTAACAGGGTATTCACCTAGTTGTGCTTGCGGGGGATGAGCTCTGCTTTTTCGGCCTGCCTCGGAACTGTCAATCAATCAACTGTAACGACTAACTATTTCTCCAACACCCCCCCCCAACACACACCCCCCCCCCAGGAAGCAGCTCCGTAACAGTTGTCTAACTCCCAGGTACCTCTTTACTGGTAGGTAAGAGGGGCATCAGGGGTGAAAGAAACTTTGCCCATTTGTTTCTGCCTGGTCCGGGAATCGAACACGGGCCACAGAATTACGAGTCCTGCACGCTGTCCGCTCTGCTACCAGACCCCAGACAGTGTGTGTGTACTCACCAAATTGTGCTTGCGGGGTTGAGCTCTGGCTCTTTGGCCAGTCCACCGACACAGTACCACGATGCGCCTACACCCCTGTGTTGGTGTGTGAGTGTTGGTGTGTTGGTGTGTGAGTGTAGGTGTGTTGGTGTGTGAGTGTTGGTGTGTTGGTGTGTGAGTGTTGGTGTGTTGGTGTGTGAGTGTTGGTGTGTTGGTGTGTGAGTGTTGGTGTGTTGGTGTGTGAGTGTTGGTGTGTTGGTGTGTGAGTGTTGGTGTGTTGGTGTGTGAGTGTTGGTGTGTTGGTGTTCTTCTCGTCGTATTGTAACCTGATAAACGTCAGGTTATATTCTTAACTCTTTGGTGGTAATTTTTAATAGAACTACTTTTTATATATTTGAATGGAATGAACTTCGACTGACTCCTCATATAATTCATTTATTATTCGTCTTGTTCGTCTTATATCAGAGGAGTATTTTCATCCCAGTTCCTCATCTTTGTATCCAGTTTACTTCAATGTTCTCTCATTTTTCATGAGCCTCTTGGCGTTTTCTTCCTAGAAAATTTACATGTAAATTATATATGTTGCGATCATTTCCTCTCGCTGCTATTTTTCTAGTGTCATAAGGTGTAGTTTACATATCATGTGTGTGTGTGTGTGTGTTATTTGAAAGATAAACGAAATAAACGAAATCACAGATCAGTTGTAGATTCCATTATTCAAAGGAGTATTTTCATTATATATCATACCTGTCGGGAAGCTCTAGTGGGATTGTTTTGGTTGGATTGTCTTAGTTGGATTGTCTTGGTTGGATTGTCTTTGTTGCATTGTCTTGGTTGGATTGTCTTGGTTGGATTGCATTGGTTGGATTGTCTTGGTTGGATTGTCTTGACATATCTTCTTCCCATGCCTCTGGTTCACACCTCACACACAGTCTCCTCTCGTGCACGAAAACTGATTTTCAAATATTTTAAATTCTGAGACCGTCCCCGGCCAGTCTCTCACAGCCCGACCATATATCAGTGTAGCCGCCCTCGTCCTGGACGCTGTGCTTCCAGGACACACTCACACAAGGAAAGAAAAGACTACATAAATTAAACCTCACGAAGTTGCAATAGTTTTAGGGAAGACATGATCTCCACATGCAAAATTCTCAGGGGAATTAATAGCCAAGACTACTTAGTACGGGTGGTACTCCCACAAGAGGACACAGGTAGAAAATAAGTACCCAAATGAGCCACCGTTCCAAGCTTGCTAAATGTACTTTTTCCCCACGTATCCTTTTCCAGTATTTAGTAAATGGATTGCATTTGGCAGTGATGTGGTGAAGGCAGACTCTATTCATATTTTCAAATGTAGTTATGATAGAGCCCAATAGGATCAGGAATCTGTGCACCAGTTGATAGAAGGTTGAGAGGCGGGACCAAAGAGCCAAAGCTCAACCTCTGCAAGCACAACTAGGTGAATAGACACACACACACACACACACACACACACACACACACACACACACACACACACACACACACACACACACACACATGGCCGATAGCTGAGCGAAAAGCACGATGGACGCGTGATCCTGTAGTCCCGGGTTCGATCCCAGGCATCGGCGAGAAACAATGCGCAGAGTTTCTTTCACCCCTGATGCACCTGTTACCTAGCAGTAAATAGCTACCTGAGAGTTAGTCAGCTGTCACGGGCTGCTTCTTGGGGTGTGGGTGGTGTGGGGGAAAAATAGTAGTTAGTAACAGTTGATTGGCAGTTGAGAGGCGGGCCGAAAGAGCAGAGCTCAACCCCACAAGCACAACTAGGTGAATACACACACACACACACACACACACACACACACACACACACACACACACACAGTGTTATGATCTCAGCCTACAGGGGAAACGAGTCTCCCTCCTTGAGAGTTATTCAGCAAGCCTGACCCGATTAGAAGGTCTAGCAGAAATTGAGGTAATAATCCATATGTAAAATAGTTCCTTGGATATGTATATCAATTTGAGATTATGGGCAATGAAGAAGAAAACAGATAAATGACTGGCTAGGAGATGTGGACATTTTGCTGGAGGCGTGAGGCTCGCTTCTGGGGGGGCTTTGACCTCACTTGAGTGCCAGACATCGCAGGGGAAAGCTGCGCTCCGTTCGAGCTCCCGTCAGAAGGGAACCCCAAGTGATATATCTCTAAGAGAAGAGAAGTGTGTAGACGTGCCAGCTGTGGAACCGAGCTGGGAACGTTGTGGTCTCAAGTCCTGGTCGACGAACAGAGTTTAATAAGCTGCTCAGAGGCATTTTCGTGGGCTGTGTGGAGCGCCCTGACCAGACGCCGTCGGAGGGAGAGCGCCCTCGACCAGTTAATCTGTGGTAAGCACGATATACGCCAGTTCATAGTGATTGCTTGTAGTTGGTCGTGTGCCCAGCGACAGTAGGTAATGTTTATTTATAAGTTAGACATGTTTTAATAAGGCAGAAAGCCTGAAATAGGAGAGTGAAGAGGGAGGAACACGGAGCGGCGTCCGTCCCCTCTGAGCTCTGACAGACGACTGAGGGAGCCCGGCTCCTGACGGAGGAAGACCCTCCCAGCGAGTGAGGACCGCCGCCAGGCGAGGTGGAGTATGGACCCGCCCAAAACGGGTGAGTCCACTCTCACTGTATGTAGAGGACAGATAGAGGTTGGAGACAAACATATTGTGTGATTATTTTTGTTTATGTGTTAAAGGGGAAACATTATTGGAGTGTCGATGGGTTGCAGGTTTGTCTTTGGGGAAGAAGTTGCTGAGGACTTCGAAGCCAGCATAGATGAAGTAATTGATGAGACTCCAAGGTAGTGAAGCAGAGGACCTCGAGCTGTGAGGAGAAGCAGTGAAGAGGAGTGTCACGTGCTTCTGTAGAGGTGGTGTAGCAGCCAAGAGAGCTGTGGAGGAACCTAGCAGAAGGGTGAAGCACCGTAGTTGCTCAAGGAAACTACATGGTAGCAGAATGGAGGAGCTGCAGAGGATCCTGGTAGTGAAGCCCGGAAGAACCTGAAGATATCAGGGTAGTGAACTTCCAGATGTGGAAGGGAAGTTCTGGTGGATTACTTGTAGGGAGTTGATAGTGTTTGGTTGTCATTAGTGTGCAAGACGCAGTGAGAGGTGAGTGGTTGTTTGCATTCTTATGTCAAGGAGTGTTTTACACTGAAGTTTAGAGTTACAGTCGTAGGCTGGATTACCTACAGATGTATGCGTTCCAGGACTGACAGTGATCGATTGATCATTGTTGTGTATCAATGAACATTTATACTGATATATGTTATTGCATTCAAATGCTGATTTTCTATATATATATTATCTTGCTGATGGTGCAACAGTGTATGTAGACTTGATCAACTTGAGGAGGTTGATAGTATCAGATGGTGAGCCAGGAGATAGGATACCACTTGATAAGCTGATGATAGAGTTCTGATGGTGTTGGAGTGCAACCTGATTGTGATATTATAGAGTATAGGTCCTAGTGAGGCTTCCCATGAAATAGTACAGAAGAAGAGAGAGAGAGAGAAAGAACCAGGAACCACTGCTGTGGGCAGGGTAGGAGGTAATACTAGTAAGTCATAGGGGATTGAGGAGATCATATCTCATAAGGAGAGAGTGGGGAGTCACAGCGGCTCGAGTGGGTGTGTGCACGTGACAACGAGGCTAAGTGTTGGAGCCGCATCCCCTAAACGTGTGATGTTGAGCCCCTCTCCAAGGGCCAGAAGCGCCTAGTGTGATCTCCTAGCGAGGTATAAGCACTCTACCGAGTTGTGGGTTGGGTTGTCCGTAGAGAAGGAGGAACAACACGACAACACCAACCAACCCACAGTCTATAATAACACACACAAACACACACACACACAAACACACACACACACACAAACACACACACACACACAAACACACACACACACACACAAACACACACACACACACACACACAAACACACACACACACATACACATACACACACACAAGTGTGTGTGTGTGTGTGTGTGTGTGTGTGAACCTTTCCAAGTGACCTTGGAAAGGTTCGAAATTACAAGAGATGAGGTCAAGAACACCTATTGGAGCTGGATGTGAGAAAAGCTGTTGGGCCGGATGGAATCTCACCATGGGTATTGAAAGAGTGTGCAGGAGCACTTTGCTTGCCACTCTCCATAGTGTATAGTAGGTCACTGGAAACGGGAGACCTACCAGAAGTATGGAAGACTGCTAATGTAGTACCAATATTTAAAAAGGGTGACAGACAAGAGGCACTGAACTACAGGCCAGTGTCCTTAACTTGTATACCATGCAAGGTGATGGAGAAGATTGTGAGAAAAAACCTAGTAACACATCTGGAGAGAAGAGACTTTGTGACAACCCATCAACATGGGTTCAGGGAGGGTAAATCTTGCCTTACAGGCTTGATAGAATTCTATGATCAGGTGACAAAGATTAAGCAAGAAAGAGAAGGATGGGCAGACTACATTTTTTTGGACTTTGGAAAGCCTTTGACACAGTACCCCATGAAAGATTGATGCATAAGCTGGAGAAACAGGCAGGAGTAACTGGTAGGGCACTCCAGTGGATAAGGGAGTACCTAAGCAATAGGAAGCAGAGAGTTATAGTGAGGGGTGAGACCTCAGAATGGCGGGAAGTCACCAGTGGAGTCCCACAGGGCTCTGTGCTTGGACCTATCCTGTTTCTGATATACGTAAATGATCTCCCGGAGGGTATAGACTCATTCCTCTCAATGTTTGCTGACGACGCCAAAATTATGAGAAGGATTAAGACAGAGGAGGACAGCTTGAGGCTTCAAGAAGACCTGGACAAGCTGCAGGAATGATCGAACAAATGGATGTTAGAGTTTAACCCAAGCAAATGTAATGTAATGAAGATAGGAGTAGGAAGCAGGAGACCAGATACAAGGTATCACTTGGGAGATGAAATACTTCAAGAGTCAGAGAGAGAGAAAGACCTGGGGGTTGATATCACGCCAGACCTGTCCCCTGAAGCTCATATCAAGAGGATAACATCAGCAGCATATGCCAGTTTGGCTAACATAAGAACGGCCTTTAGAAACTTGTGTAAGGAATCTTTCAGAACATTATATACCACATATGTCAGACCAATCCTGGAGTATGCGGCTCCAGCATGGAGTCCATATCTAGTCAAGCATAAGACTAAACTGGAAAAGGTTCAAAGGTTTGCCACCAGACTAGTACCCTAGCTGAGAGGTATGAGCTACGAGGAGAGACTACGGGAATTGAACCTCACTTCGTTGGAAGACAGAAGAGTTAGGGGGGACATGATCACCACATTCAAGATTCTCAAGGAAATCGACAGGGTTGATAAAGACAGGCTATTTAACACAAGGGGCACACGCACTAGGGGACACATTTGGAAACTGAGTGCCCAAATGAACCACAGAGATATTAGAAAGAACTTTTTTAGTGTCAGAGTGGTTGACAAATGGAATGCATTAGGAAGCAATGTGGTGGAGGCTGACTCCATACACAGTTTCAAGTATAGATATAATAGAGCCCAATAGGCTCAGGAACCTGTACACCTGTTGATTGACGGTTGAGAGGCGGGACCAAAGAGCCAGAGCTCAACCCCCGCAAGCACAACTAGGTGAGTACAACTAGGTGAGTACACACACACACACACACACACACATACTAGAGTTGGACGTGACGAAGGCTATAGGCCCAGATGGAATCTCCCCTTGGGTTCTAAAGGAAGGAGCAAGAGAACTGAGCCTACCACTCTCCATAGTGTATAACAAATCACTGGCAACAGGGGAACTGCCAGATATTTGGAAAGCAGCTAACGTAGTCCCGATATACAAGAAAGGGGATAGACAGGAGGCACTGAACTACAGGCCAGTGTCCCTAACCTGCATACCATGCAAGCTGATGGAGAAGATTGTGCGAAAAAAACTAGTGGAGCATCTGGAGAGAAGGAACTTTGTAACACAGCATCAACATGGGTTCAGGGATGGCAGGTCCTGCCTCACAGGGTTACTTGAATTCTACGACCAGGCAACAAAAATAAGGCAAGAAAGAGAAGGGTGGGCAGACTGCATATTTTTGGATTGTCAGAAAGCCTTTGATACAGTGCCACACAAGAGGCTAGTGCGAAAGTTGGAGATGCAGGCTGGAGTGAGAGGGAAGGTACTCCGGTGGATAGAGGAATACCTAAGCAACAGGAGACAACGAGTCTGTGTGAGGGGTGAAGTCTCAGATTGGCGAGACGTCACAAGTGGAGTCCCGCAGGGGTCAGTCCTCGGACCTATACTGTTTCTGGTATATGTAAATGATCTCCCAGAGGGTATAGATTCGTTCCTCTCAATGTTTGCCGACGATGCAAAAATTATGAGGAGGATTGAAACAGAGGATGATAGTAGGAGGCTACAAGATGACCTGGATAGACTGAGTGAATGGTCCAACAAATGGCTGTTGAAGTTCAACCCGAGTAAATGCAAAGTAATGAAACTAGGCAGTGGAAACAGGAGGCCAGGCACAGGATACAGAATAGGAGATGAAGTACTTAATGAAACAGACAGAGAGAAAGATCTAGGAGTTGATATCACACCAAACCTGTCTCCTGAAGCCCACATAAAGAGAATAACGTCTGCGGCATATGCGAGGCTGGCTAACATCAGAACGGCGTTCAGGAACCTGTGTAAGGAATCATTCAGAATCTTGTACACCACATATGTAAGACCAATCCTGGAGTATGCGGCCCCAGCATGGAGCCCGTACCTTGTCAAGCACAAGACGAAGCTGGAAAAAGTCCAAAGGTATGCTACTAGACTAGTCCCAGAACTAAGAGGCATGAGTTATGAGGAAAGGCTGCGGGAAATGCACCTCACGACACTGGAAGACAGAAGAGTAAGGGGGGACATGATCACAACCTACAAAATCCTCAGGGGAATCGACCGGGTAAACAAGGACGAACTTTTCAACACTGGTGGGACGCGAACAAGGGGACACAGGTGGAAGCTGAGTACCCAAATGAGCCACAGAGACGTTAGAAAGAACTTTTTCAGTGTCAGAGTAGTTAGCAAATGGAATGCATTAGGAAGTGATGTGGTGGAGGCTGACTCCATTCACAGTTTCAAATGTAGATATGATAGAGCCCAATAGGCTCAGGAATCTGTACACCAGTTGATTGACGGTTGAGAGGCGGGACCAAAGAGCCAGAGCTCAACCCCCGCAAGCACAATTAGGTGAGTACAATTAGGTGAGTACACACACACACACACACACACACACACACACACTGTCGACTGCAGCATGTGGAGGGATACAAATAAGTATTCCTGCAGAGGGACAGTACGAAGGAGGAGAGAGCCAGGGCAGCAGAGGCAAGGAGGAAGCGCAGGGAGAGAGGAGCAAACCAGGAAATCACAGCCCTCAACACAACAGTCCTAGAGACAAGAGGTGAACCCAAAACCAGCATCCCAGCAACACCAGAGGGGAGGGCAACACCACCACCTCCTTCTGCATAGAAACCCTCCCTTCCCCTCACCCAACCTGCCACCACCCAACCCTCCCTCCCCCCCACCCCATTCTTACCCTGTCACCCCTTCCCCATACCCATCATGTCCCCCATCCAACCTTTCACCCCCTGTCCCCCTCCCTCTTCATCACATACCCTCCCTATCCCTCCTCCCCCCTCACCCCGTATCCTCCATGTCCCCCCCCCATCTCCTTAACCCACATTCTACCTGTCCTCCCTTCCCTTAAACCCCCACCCCTCACCCCAAACTCCTCTGACACCCTGCAAATCACCTCACAGATCTTTTCACCCACGGAACAGCTTCCCACACCAGCAGAATGCTCGCCAAGAAAGTGACAAGAAAATGAACTGAAGAAAGTGAGCTTCAAGGCAATGTACACTAACATAGATGGGATTATAAATAAAACAAGTGAACTCGGAGAATGGGCACTAGAAGAAAACCCAGACATAATAGCACTCACAGAAACAAAGCTAACAAACACCATAACAAACGCAGTATTTCCACAGGGCTACTATGTAGTGAGGAAAGAGAGAGAAGGGAGAGGAGGAGGTGGTGTAGCTTTGCTACTAAGAGAAGGTTGGAGTTTCGAAGAGATGGTAATTCAGAATTGTGAAGGTTTCAGTGACTACATATCAGGCACCACAGCAACTGGAGGACAGAAAATTATAGTAGTAGTCATATATAACCCACCACCGAATGACAGAAGACCCAGACAGGAATATGATAGAAACAACTTGGCCACCATCAATATAATAGAGAGAGCAGCTTCTGCGGCTAGCAGGGACGGATCCAGGCTACTAATCATGGGAGACTTCAACCATGGGAAGATAGATAAGGGGAACAGAGACCCACATGGAGGCCCAGACACATGGTGAGCTAAGCTGCTGGATGTGGCAACAAGAAACTTTCTAAGTCAACACGTCAAGGGACCGACAAGAATGAGAGGAGGGGATGAACCAGCCTTGCTTGATCTGATATTTACCCTAAATGAGTCGGATATAAGGGAAGTTAAGTTGGAAACCCCCTTAGGAATGAGTGATCATAGTATATTGAGCTTTGAGTACCTAGTTGAGCTAGGAATTATCACCCCCAAAAAAGAACTGGGAAACAAAGGCCTGGCGTACCGAAAGGGAACTATGAGGAGATGAATAAATTCCTATGGGATATACATTGGAACACAGAACTCGGAACCAAGTCCGTACAAGACATGATGGACTACGTCACCCAAAAATGTCAGGATGCTGAAAGAAGGTTTGTCCCAGCTCGACAGGAAAAAACCGAGAAGCAAAGGAAGAATCCGTGGTTTAATAAGGAATGTATGAAAGCAAAGGAGCTGAACAAAAGGGCATGGAGAACTTCCGTAATAACAGAACACCAGAAAGTAGAGAGAGAGATACCAGAGAACCAGGAACGCGTATAGAGTGTAAGAAGAGCAGCTGAGAAAAGGTATGAAAATGATATAGCTAATAAAGCCAAGACCGAACCAAAGCTACTATACAGTCACATCAGGAAGAAGACAACAGTGAAGGAACAGGTGATGAAACTGAGGGTGGGCGAGGACAGGTACACAGAGAATGACAAAGAGGTGTGTGAAGAACTCAACAAAAGGTTCCAGGAGGTCTTTATAATAGAACAGGGAGAAGTCACAGCGCTAGGAGAGGTGGCAGCAAACCAGGTGACCTAGGAAAAGTTCGAAATTACAAGAGATGAGGTCAAGAAACACCTATTGGAGCTGGATGTGAGAAAGGCTATTGGGCTGGATGGAATCTCACCATGGGTATTGAAAGAGTGTGCAGGATCACTTTGCTTGCCACTCTCCATAGTGTATAGTAGGTCACTGGAAACAGGAGACCTACTAGAAATATGGAAGACTGCTAATGTAGTACCAATATTTAAAAAGGGTGACACACAAGAGGCACTGAACTACAGGCCAGTGTCCTTAACTTGCATACCATGCAAGGTGATGGAGAAGATTGTGAGAAAAAACCTAGTAACACATCTGGAGAGAAGAGACTTCGTGACAACCCATCAACATGGGTTCAGGGAGGGTAAATCTTGCCTTACAGGCTTGATAGAATTCTACGATTAGGTGACAAAGATTAAGCAAGAAAGAGAAGGATGGGCGGACTGCATTTTTTTTGGACTGTCGGAAAGTCTTTGACACAGTACCCCATAAAAGGTTGATGGATAAGCTGGAGAAACAGGCAGGAGTAACTGGTAGGGCGCTCCAGTGGATAAGGGAGTATCTAAGCAATAGGAAGCAGAGAGTTATAGTGAGGGGTGAGACCTCAGAATGGCGTGAAGTCAGCAGTGGAGTCCCACAGAGCTCTGTGCTTGGACCTATCCTGTTTCTGATATACGTAAATGATCTCCCAGAGAGTATAGACTCATTCCTCTCAATGTTTGCTGACTACGCCAAAATTATGAGAAGGATTATGACAGAGGAGGACAGCTTGAGGCTTCAAGAAGACCTGGACAAGCTGCAGGAATGGTCGAACAAATGGCTGTTAGAGTTTAACCCAAGCATATGTAATGTAATGAAGATAGGGGTAGGAAGCAGGAGACCAGATACAAGGTATCACTTGGGAGATGAAATACTTCAAGAGTCAGAGAGAGAGAAAGACCTGGGGGTTGATATCACGCCAGACCTGTCCCTTTTAGCCCATATTAAGAGGATAACATCTGCGGCATATGCCAGGTTGGCTAACATAAGAATGGCCTTTATAGAAACTCTGTATACCACATATGTCAGACCAATCCTGGAGTATGCGGCTCCAGCATGGAGTCTATATCTAGTCAAGCATAAGACTAAACTGTAAGAGGTTCCAAGATTTGCCACTAGACTAGTACCCGATCTGAGAGGTATAAGCTACAAGGAGAGATTACGGGAATTAAACCTCACGTTGCTGAAAGACAGAAGAGATAAAGGGGACATGATCACCACATACAATATTCTCTGAAGAATTGATTAGGTAGATACAGACAGACTATTTAACACAAGGGGACCATGCACTAGGGGACAAAGGTGGAAATTGAGTGCCCAAATGAGCCATAGAGACGTTAGGAAGAATTTTTTCAGTGTCATAGTAGTAGACAAATGGAATGCATTAGGAGGTGATGTGGTGGAGGCTGATTCTATACACAGCTTCAAGTGTAGATATGATAGAGCCCAATACGCTCAGGAACCTGTACATTAGTTGATTGACAGATGAGAGGTGGGACTAAAGAGCCAGAGCTGAACCTCCGCAAGCATAACTAGGTAAGTACACAGATACCCTTGAGAGGCAGGCAGGAGTAAGCAGAAAGGCCCTAGCATGGGGTAAGGAACTACCTAAAAGAAAGAAGCCAGAGAGAAACGGTAAGGGACGAGAAGTCGAACTGGCGAACAGTAACGAGTGGAGTACCTCAAGGATCGGTGGTGGGACCAGTTCTATTTCTAATATACGTTAACGACATGTTTACAGGAGTCGAGTCGTATATCGATGTTCTCGGATGATGTAAAATTAATGAGAAGAGTTGTGAAAGATGAGCATTGCAGGATCCTCCAAGAGGACTTGAACAGGTTGCAGAGATGGTCCGAGGAAATGGCTACTGTAGTTCACCACATGCAAATGTAAAGTTATGGAAATGGGATCAGGTGATAGGAGACAAAGGGACAGTACACGATTGAGGGGAACTGCCTACCTGTGACCATTCGAGAAAGAGACCTGGGAGTGGACGTAACACCTAATCTAACTCCTCAGGCACATATAAATAGGATAACGACAGGTGCGTACTTTACACTGACAAAAGTTAGAACATCATTCAGAAACCTAAGTGAGGAGGCTTTTAGGGCGCTTTACACTGCCTACGTGAGACCAGTCTTGGAGTATGCCGTGCCATCATGGAGCCCCCACCTGATGAAACACTTAAGGAAACTGGAAAAAGTTCAGAAGTTTGCGACGAGGCTCGTCCCAGAGTTACAAGGGATGGGATATGAAGAGCTCGTGAAGGAACTGACCCTTACGACACTAGAAAAAAGGGAGAGAGGGGATATGATATGAATGTATAAAGTACTCGAGGTAATTGAAACAGTGGAATCAGACGATTTTTTTTTTTATTTTTAATTTTTGCCCCAAGGGGCGAGTTTATTTGGCAGCGAAACTTATCCTGTGAATGGACATACCACTATGGCAGCATGTACAACACTCCCCAATTGGAAGAAAACCGGCTGGGTTGTTCATCCTGTCACTTGTACGCAGATACAACTGGGACTTGCTTAACTGTCTCAAGTAGACAGCTTTTCAAAGAAGAAGATTAACATCTGTCAACCCTTAAAATCTTAGGTTATCATGCGGGTGCAAAATGGGGGAATCTCTTAAGAACAGTATCAATATTTGACAAATAGTGTTTTCCTAACTCAAACAATCTGGGGTTTATTATTCTACACATATTTCTAATTTCTCTCAGGTGTCCCCATTTTTTCAGATAGTGGTCAAGGCGGTGTTCGTCACTCTCATGACAGATTCTGCAACTCTGCTGCTCAGCTGTTGTCTTCATTCCAAATCGCCATGGATATTTGTATCCAAGACAGGTTCTCGCTATTATTGATTCTCTCCCGCGGCTACCTCCTCTTCGTCCATAATGATTTGGTTTGTCAGCTGCAACCATGTTGTAAAAACTTATAGATTCACTGGTTTGTGCTTCTATCCTCCTTTCCTCAGTTACCTTGTCACGGTGATGTTGCATACCTCAAATTTGTAGCAGAGTTTTGGGTATGAAGTATTCAATATGGTTTCCTTCATTGTCTTCAGCAGCCAGCACATCTGCTCGTTCATTCCCACATATTCCAACATGGGAGGGGATCCACAAAAACTTTAAGACTCTTCCGTGGTTGATTAGTACCCTCACAGCTCTCATAATTTTAGCTACTATCGCAAGATTTTCGGTCGGATTTTTACTTAGGCTTTGTAGCACAGCTTTTGAGTCAGTTCAGATCACTGTGCCATTAGTGTTTCGTTCAAGGAATCTTAACGTTATAACAATGGCAGTTAGTTCCGCTTGCGTTGAAGAGATATGGTTCTCAATACGCGCTTTCTCTTCATTTCTGCGTTGAAAGGCATGATTCCTAACTACAGTGAATGCTGCACCAGCCCTATCATTGGCAGGATAAATGACCAATCAGTGTAAATTTTATCTAGTTCATCTCCGGTTTCTTTATAAATTTCCCAGAGATATTTGTACCTCAATTCTTGTGGTATCATTTTGAATTTTTTCGTTGCCATTTCATTGATGATAATCCTGCATGAGTCATCCTCCCAGGGAGGTAACCTCTCTACAGGCAGGAGCTCACGAGCTTGCTCAAGCAGGTGAAGTTCTTCGAGGTAGCAGACTGATCTGTGATTTCATTTTTTGCTTCTCCTGATTCCCCCCGAAAGTAGCACTGAACTCAGTTTTTTCTTAGCAATATCATTGTAATGGGGATCTCTGGCTATCCTAGCATTCTCTGGCAAGGTTATAATTCAGTTCCATAATTCTGCTTTTAACACTGGGGGAGGGACAACTCTTCTCGTAGATTATACGATTTAGCACTTCTTGGAACTCCACGAATGATTGTCATGGCTTCATTCTGTATGCTTTCGAGATTTTTCATATTGCTTTCGGAGTAGGAGCATAAAGCTAGTGGCGGCATAGTGAATGACGGAGCCCACATAGGCTGTGTACATAATTTTAAGCACGGCAATAGAGGCTTCATGTCCATTCCAGGTCATAGCTTTCAGTGCCCCGAGTCGACTTTTGCATGTTCCTATGAGTTGGTTGAGCTCCTCTTTCTTCCCCTTTGTTAGAACCGACAGTGACGCCAAGTTAACTGTTGTGGTTAACCCATTCAAGTGTTACTCATTAATTTGAAGTTCTTCATTTTCATTCTGCTTTTGATGCGAGTATGCTTTTGTATTGTTTGTGGAGAGAGTGAAACGGAGCTCAACGCATTTATTTCCATGGAGATCGGGGTGACATGATAGAGGTTTATGATAGAGGATGATGATAGAGGATGAATGGACATAACAAAGGGAATATTAATAGGTATTAAAAAGTATCAACACAAGACAGAACCCGAAACAATAGGTATAAATTGGATAAGTTTAGATTTAGGAAAGTAAGTATGTAATTATCAAAAAGAAGGCACCAAACCGGGAAGGCTATATAGCACCATCTAATGTGTGGGATAATCAGAGGGCGCTAAATATCACCAAGGATTCCAATACGAGAACAGAAACGCATAAGGCGAACAATATCAAAAGTATCTGAGTCATCTGAATGCTATTGAGCAATAAGCGACCGTGGGGGTCGGTCGGAAAATAGGACACATGCTCGTCCCAGAAGTCAGGACATTCAACAAGGATATGCTCGACCATAAGAGGGACAATAAAGTGCAGGGCAGCGTTCTATCAAGTGACCATGAGTTAAGCGAGTATGGCCAATACGCAACCTCGCCAGAGCCGTTTCCCATCGCCGGTTACGGTGGTTGGAGGACGGCCACGAGGACACACAACTTTTAAGAGAACGTAGTTTGTTACCAGTAACAGACGACCAATAAGCCTGCCAACGGGTAAGGATGGAGGAATGGATAACCGGATAAAAGTCAGAATAAAGAATACCTTTATGAGAGATGGGACAAGAGCGGACAGCTTCCCTGGCGGCAGCATCCTCACGCTCATTTAAAGACACATCAATATGGCTGGGGAACCCAACAAAACTCAACCGACTTAAATTTACTGTGAACAAGAAACAGCCAATGCTGGATCTCGACAACCACTGGATGAACCGGATTAAAAGACCCGAGAGCCATGAGGGCACTACGAGAGTCAACAACAACTACAAAGGAAGATTGACAGTGAGAGAGCAGGAGACGAGGAGCATAGAGAATTGCATAAAGCTTCGCTGTGAAGTGCTGGTCTCCAGAGGTAAGCGACACATATAAGTGTGATCAGGGAAAACAACAGAATAGCCAACACCGTCCGCAGACTTATACCCATCAGTGAAGACAGAAACGGAGCGGGAGTGAGAAAAAAGTGCTCAAGGAAAAGGCATTTTAGAACAAAAGAGGGGTAAAAGCTTTAGTGATGCGGGTCAAGGATGTACACAATAGCGAAAGGGAGACTCTCCATGGAGGCAAAGAAGGAACAACACGAAGAGAAATAGTAGAAATACGAACGGAAAGAGAATCCTGTAAGCGAGATAACTGAACAGAAAGAGGGAGGTGGTGAAGAGGAACAGGAACCGCAGGAAGGGTAAAGGTTAAGGAACGACAGAGGCGAGACGAAGGATGTTGCAAGGACCGCGCAATATAGCAAAGATAGAAGCGATCACGGCGGTCCTGGAGAGAGAGGAAGCCAGTGTCAACATACAAGCTGAGGACGGGAGTCGAACGAAAGGCACCAGAACTGAGGCGCAACCCAGTATGGTGCAAAGCATCAAGACAGCGAAGAGTAGAAGGAGAAGCAGATGAGTAAGCAGGGTAACCATAATCGAGCTTAGACAGGACGAGAGGAATGTAAAGCAAGGAGAGTGCGACTATCTGCCCCCCAAGAAGTATGGGACACCGCTCCCAAATCTCAGAGACTGACGACGACTCCCAGATCCGATTATACAGACTCAGTAAATACTGAGACGTGCATGGAGGGAGATGGCAAAGCATCTCATAATGAATGCCATCGGAGCCCGCCGCCGTAGAACCGCAGAGGGCCAGGGCAGAACGAAGTTCAGAGAGAGAGAAAGGATCGTTAGAGAAAGGATCGTTATAGGGAAGTCGAAGACGAGTGCAGAAATCTAAAGGACAAGATTCAGGGTCAGGTTTACGAAGAAGGAAAGATTGGGGAAGATGAAGACCAGAGCTAACAGAACAAAAGTGGGAACCCAGTTCGGTAGCTACCTGCAACGGGTCTGCCACAAGAGTACCACGGAGGTGAAGGACCGGTGAAACATCGGGAACGAACTTACCCGCTATCTTGCGGATACGCTTCCTGATCTGTGGCAGAGGAGTTTCGAACGTAATGGTGGAGACATAAGATGCCCAAGATTCACGTTTAGCCGTACAGATGGCCCTACAGGCAGCCGCACTCGCCTTCCGAAAGAAAAGAAAGGAATCATTAATCATGATTGAAAGGAATCATGGAGGTCATTAAGAACCTGCCACGTGAAATCTAAGTAAAGAGAAGACAAGCAAAGAGAAAGATCAAGACAGGAAAGAGTGCTAGTTCGAGAGTCCAAATGCGTGGGCTCACCAGAATTCAGAAGAGACAAGGAAGAAGAGAGGAGAAACGGCTCAAGAAGGCGACCCCGGGTGTTTGTCAGCACATCACCCCAAAGAGAATGACGACAATTGAAGTCACCCAGCAGGAGCACAGACTCCGGCAAGGAGTCAAGTAGGTGTTTCAGATCAGGAAGAGAAAGCGGGACACTCAGGGGGAAGATAAATGGAACAAACGCTGTACCATATCCCCACAAAGATACGAGCAGCAGAACAAAGGAGAGGTGAAGGAAAAAGTAAAGGGACAAAGGGAACATTGGAGGGAATCAAGATAGCAGAAGAGTTAGGAGCCTTTGTTGCTGGGGGGGGGGGGAGAGAAAGGAATAGCCACGAAAGCTACTAGGACGAGCACCAAGCATCGGCTTCTGAAGACAGACACAAAGGGACAGAAACCACGAAATCAGGAGTTGGAGTTCAAGGAAAATGGTGTAATAACCCCAAACGTTCCATTGAAGAATAGACATCGACGAGAAGAGAAAGGACAACAACAGAGAACAAGGAAGAAACAAAGGCCAAAGAGTAACATAGCACATTAAAGAATATCAGGGTCAGCAAAGTCAGGGTTAGGGGGCATGGGTAAACTGAGCAAAGACAGAGGGAAGGAAGCGGGAGAACAGACCAGAGGTGGACGGGCGGGGTCCGGAGGAAGAGGAGGAGGCAACCGAGAGGAGCAGTCAAGGACAGTAGCAGGAAGAGGGGGGAGTAGAAAGAGGGGAGCGCACCTCAGCAAGGGCAGCAACTGAGAGGGAAGCGGGGGTCAAAGAAACCTCCATAGCAGGAACACGGGGCGCAACCACCGAAATGGGAGGGGAAGGAGTGATAGAGTCAGAAGTAGGAGCTGAGGAAACAAGCGAAGCCTTCTTACCCGCCGGGGAGGAGGAAGGAGAGGAGCCAGGCTTATGCTTCTGACTTAAAGAGACAGGTGTCCCAGCAACTATGTACTGGGCAACGGATTCCAGCGTCTCAACAGGAGAAGCTGAACGAGAGCACACATGACGGCCGTTAGGAGAGCGATTGGCAGTTGAAGTTGAGGACGGCTGCCTCAAGCTTGTAATGGATACACTCACGGGAGATGGTAGGATGGGCCTCACCGCAGTTGAGGCTGAAAGCCTGGGGAGAAGTTCACTATGACTTAGAGTGACCTTCGCCCCCACACAAAGGACAGAGACAGTCCCAGAGCAGCGGAGGGCACCATACCCAAACCTCCAGCACTTGTTACAGAGCCTAGGAGAAGGAATGTACTCCTGGCATGAGCAAAAATAACAGAGGACGGAAGGGTTCTACCATCAAAATTAATCTTCACAACCCGAAGGGGCTGACGGCGAAGACCACGAGGGGGACGAGTAAACGTGTCTACCTGGAGGACAGAATGGCCCTGAGCTTCAAGGATATGCTGAATATCATCGTGGCAATCATGCAGAATCCAAACACCGGTTACAACACGGGGCGGAAGGAGAATAGTGCCAACACTGGCATTCAACCAAGCGTTCTTAGAGACCCAAACAGGGATCGCACCAAGGCAGGATAAAGCAGCCAAGTGGGAGGCCGCATCCTGAGAAGGAGCAGCAACAACACGTGTACCGAGACGGGTGGGATTGAAGGTGACAGAGGCATCTACGGAATCAACAAGGTGCCTATGAAGGTAGAAATCGTCAGGAGGCGCAGAATCAAGAGGGAGGAGATCAAAGTAATTGGTCCACGAAGCGAGACCAAACAAGGCTTGATAGGCATCAGAACAGGAAGGAATCGAGCGATTGCGGCCGTGTCGAGGACGGCGGTGAGAATTCCCAGAGAGAGAGGGGTTAAAAGGTGCAGTAGTCACAACTAGAGACTGAGCCGTGCAAGGGGACAATGTATTCACCACTGGGGGCTTGGGGCTCGACCCAACCACAGAGGAGGGAGGGGAGCCGAGGGGAGTAGTCAGAGAGGCTAAAGGAGGAGCAAGGTCGGGGCCCAATGTAGCAGAGGCTACAGAGCCCGGTCTTCCAACACGGACCGACTCGCGGGCATGGTTGCCCACCTCACGAGTCTGAGAAGGTAAAGGAGAAACAGAATTTGACATGAGTACGAAAGAAAAACATTCATTCACAAATGTGCCCCCACACCCACCACGGAGCCGCAATTAGAGGCAGGACACCTAACAAGAAACTATCGCCGATCATGCCGGAGCCCCCTAGGGGTGCGTCGTGAGTATACCACACAAACGCCACCTTAAGAACCGTCAGTCCGTCGAGATCGGGTTCAGTGATGAAAGGAGGATTGATAATAAAAGGTTCCCCTCGCTCTCGGCGTTGGGTACTACAGTTCAACGGGTGCAAGAGTATGCCTCCTCAAGCACCCGGGCGTCAAAATAGAAGAAGTCCAAAGGAATAACCGAAACAAGCAAAAGGTCGGCAGGAAACGACCAGCAGATTGGAGAAGAGGGGGGAAAACGAAAGAGAAGGAAAAGTAAAAATCGTTCAGCAGAATTAGAGAGGACAGCAGCAAGAGCAAAAGCTACAAAAGGAGAGAGGACTGCCCCAAGGAGCATCACACTCAGGCAGCCGCCCACTAAGCCCCCACTCACGGCATCAACGAGCTGAACAGGGAGGGGGATATAAATTATAAATCATACCACATATGGTAGTCTAATCTACTATTATTATAGCTGTAAATGTTATTTATAATTACAAATACAATGTCTACAGTATTGTACAAAAAAGGGGCTTAGCTGTTCCTGTTGAAGGGGCCTGCTAAGGCTGTGTCATTGTAGCATCAAAATTAGGTGTGGCTCTGTTCCTCTGAGTGCCACGCAAAGGCGGCTGTCTGGAGGCCTACAAAGCTTGATGTACAGCTAGGTAATAATCTTATATTGAGGGTCAACTGTCTGCTCAGCTTCTTGTAACTCCAAATCACAATTACCTGCCGAGTTTAAAGAATTAATAATGTTTCCCTAAACATATAAGTACAGGTGTGATATGGAATAAGAGGAGCTGTGTAATGTTGAGTAAACTCACTTGTTTTGGGTATTTCTCATGCAAATAACCTAGGTTGTTACTAAGTTTTACTAGGTTGTTACTAGGTGCAGTAGCCCGCAGCTCCACCAAATGACCTCCAGCCCCCCCCCTCCCATAATAGGAAGGATCCCAGAGACATCTGTCTACTGTCTAACTGCAACTTCCGGCCTTCCCTGGGGTGCCGGGTCAACTTGTCAATAACGCTCATGGAACCATTGAAACATCGCACAATCCTCAGCCAATTCGGTCTCTAAAGTTCGTCACAGGAAAATATAATCTATACCTTCCTCTCGAGCTAAAGACGTCTGCTTATGATATGTAAAAATTCTCTCCTCTCAAACCTCTACACCAGACCACATGTAACAAGGAAATATTAGGAAAACTGTTCACATTATATGTCATGTCAATATGTCTTGAATATATTCTTTCTATGAGGCAGTGCCTGCAACAGTATTGTAGTGCAGTTTATGTGTGTTCAGGGCTGGGCGCCGCCCGTGTCAGCGCTTGTGTGCCAAGTTCAGCATCAGCGGCGGGTGAGTTGGGTGTGTCGGCACTGTGCGCCAGACCTGCAACTCTAGACATGTGGCCTTATACCCTTCTTGTCCCTTGATTGCTCTACCTTTATCATCATTTTACCCATATATTGTGCGTGTATTTCCATATGTGTATTTGCTTTTACGTGTATTTACTTATGTATGTGTGTGTGTATTATTGTGTGAGTGTTTTCTTTGTATATTTTTGTTTGTGTGTATTTTTTTATTGTAGTTTTATTTCCGTCCGTATACTTTACTTTGTATGTGTTTTTCCCTGTAAATGTATTTCCTTTTACTGTACTCTCTTGTATATGTATATCTGCTAGTGTGTATTTTCTTGAATATGTTTGTCTTTTCGTGTATTTACTGAATGATGTTGTTTTACTCCTATGTTTTACTCAAATGTTTTTCTCCAGTACTTAATTTTATCGTCATATTTTATTTATATCCAAAAATGTAGAAATAAATATATTTTTTATAATCGCGCTTTTGATCTTTAATGTTAAAATGAATAACAGTGGTTTTATTTATTTGCTCATATACCTACTCTTGCGCTGGACTACGAGGTACAGTTCATGCATTTTGTAAAAAACATTTATGGGGACAATTTCTTAAACACACTTCATAAAAGGTTATTTACACTGTCAAGGCCTAAGCTACTCTAGTTTTTTGAGATGGATCTTATGGTCTCAATAAACGTACTTGAACTTTGGGTGGATGTATAGTGAGCCCGCGAGAAGGACTGGAGTGGGCCGTCGGCAGTCTCCTTCATTAACAGGCTCATGATACAGGTGTATAAATATATTCTCACATTCCTATCCTTCTAAACATTGATTCATTTGCATTCTGGAAGACATTTCTTCATTCAAGGCAGTCAGATGGACCAGGATTCTTATTCTCATATCAATGCATTTTCATGTGTAGAAATCCTAGGCGTTCCAGGATTTAATAACGTACTATGGATTATTAAAATCTTGAAATATATTTACGACCGCCACTTCATGATCTTCAGTTGTCCACGTCTTTCTTCCTCCCTACAGCCAGTTCTATGAATCACTTCATGAGACATTCCGGGAATTGAGATTCAGCAGCTCGAGGGTTAGTAGTTATAAGAACGAAAGAAATTAAAATATATTTCCAAATAAAAATTCATATTTCCTTCTCTCATGTCGAATCTCCCGCTATCACTGAATTTATCGATGATTTCTGTTGCTTGTTAAGAGTTCTCTGGTGATGGTCTGGTTGTGAAAAGAGATTATATGTTCCTTGATGGAGCCCTGTTGTTTGTGCATTATTAATCGCCCAGAAACAGACGTTGTTGTCTTGCCCATATACTGAGTTCTTTGGGGCTTACAGTCCCCAAGCAGGCACGTGATGACATAGACGACGTTGGTTTCCTTCAAGGTGTTCTCTTTGATGCCTTGGGAGTTTTTCATGAGTTGGTTAGCCGTTTTTTGGTTTTGAAGTAAATTGTCAATTGTATTTTCTGATTTTTGTCTGTAGGGATAACATTCCTATCAATAATGCCTTTCCGGGCCCTTTCCTCCGTTTTATGAGCCGTCGAAAAGACGTTTCTGTAAAACAGTCTAATAGGGGGGGTAAAAGTGTTGTGTTAGTTGACTCTTCAGAGATTGCATGGCATTTCACCTTTCTTTTTATGACGTCATCAACCAAACTATTAGAGAAGCCATTGTTGACTAGGACCTGTCTTACCCCTACAGAGTTCTTCTTACCCTACAGACAAAAGGTCTTAGTCGACATGAGCTTGAAACCGGCCATATACTACAGGTATGTTGACGACATTTTTACACAGGTTCCTGATGTCAGACATCTGCAGGAGCTGAAGGAGGCATTTGAGCAGAATTTTGTGTTGCGTTTCACTTACGAGATGGAGAAGGATGGGAAGCTGCCCTTTCTAGATGTAACAGTCATGGAAAGGAGCGGAGGTTTCCACACTACAGTCTACACTAAGGAAACAAACATAGGAATGTGCCTCAATGCCAACAGTGACTGCCCAGACAGGTACAAGAGGAGTGTTGTTAATGATTATGTCGACCGTGCTCTCAGCCATAGCTCAGGATGGAAGCAAGTCGATGAAGAACTCTGTAGGGTAAGGCAGGTCCTAGTCAACAACGGCTTCTCCAATGGTTTCATTGAAGACCTCATAAGAAGGAAGGTGAAACGCCATGCAACCTCTGAAGAGACAACTAACACAACACCTATACCCCCTATTAGACTATTTTACAGGAACTTCTTTTCCACAGCTCATAAAACGGAGGAAAGGGTCCTGAAAGATATTGTTAATAGAAACGTTATCCCTACAGACAAAAATCAGAAAATACAATTGACAATTTACTACAAAACCAAAAAACGGCTAACCAACTCATGAGAAACTCTCCAGACACAAAGCAGAACGCTTTAAAAGAGACCAATGTCGTCTATGCCTTCAAATGCCCACTTGGGGACTGTAAGCCTCAAAGAATTCAGTATATAGGCAAGACAACAACATCTCTTTTCTAGAATTATTAATCTTACTTTTTCGGTCTTATTTAATAATATATGTTTACAAGAAAGACTGCTACCAAAATACATATATATATATATATATATATATATATATATATATATATATATATATATATATATATATATATATATATATATATATATATATATATATATAACTTGGACTTTTTATGTTACAAGTAAACCAATAAATTACTTTCAGCCTCAAATTTATGGAACTGAAATGCAGATTTTTAGTTACCGTTTATATCGTATTGCATAACACATTGCAATTGGCGGCCATCGTGCCAGTGACAAATGACGGACTTGTGTTGCGGACCACTTTGTTGGCTCGTTACTGCCACTGACAACACTAATGATTCATTTGTTAAGTCTTCGTAAATGTGTTAACTTGGGAAGGTGTATGGAGACTTTGTGTGTGAGCATATTTTCTCTGGCGATTTTAATTTTATATTAATTTTATATTAATTTTAGTGATAATTTTAATTATATGTAAGAATGTTATTTGTATTTACATTTGTCTTTGTCCTTTTGACACTTTTTTTTAAACTAAGTCTAGGGTTCACAACGGCTGTCAAATGACGTACATAGTGAAACTGCAAGCAAGAGCTGTTATCCTACCTCAGCTCATCTGAAGCCTGTTCCTAGAAACTCAATTCTTTCATTTCTCTCTCTCTCTCTCTCTCTCTCTCTCTCTCTCTCTCTCTCTCTCTCTCTCTCTCTCTCTCTCTCTCTCTCTCTCTCTCTCTCTCTCTCTCTCTTTCTCTCTCTCTCTCTCTCTCTCTCTCTCTCTCTCTCTCATCCCCCCCCCCTGCCCAACGTGCTAACCGCCCTCCCTCCTGCTGGTTACAGACGACGGTGGCGGGTAACGTGAGTGTGAGCACTGTGAAGCTCACCCCTGAGCCTGGGGACCACGGAGCGCCCCTCGTGTGCAAGGCCTTCAGTCCTAACCTGCCCGGCACTGTGCTCCACCACCAGCTCACCCTCGCTGTCCACTGTGAGTCCTCACGCTCTCTTGTAGGGGTGGTGTGGTAGTGGTGTGTTGTGGTGGTCGTATGGTATTGTAGTGGTGGTGGTGGTGGTGTGGTGGTTGTGGTGTAGTTGTGGTGCGGTGGTGGTGGTGGTGGGATGTGACACTGGAGCGATGGGGGTGACCTCTGAGCGTCGGGAGGCCTTGTGTAACAGTGATGGTAAATTTTTTTGATGTTATAGGTCCTGGTGTTGATAATTCAGTCCATTTGCCAGTGATGGTAGTGCTTTTAGCAACTATTTGGTTAATCGTACAAAAAATGGAACTTTTGGACTTACATTTTTTTTATTGTATTTTAAATTAGTCGAAATGGCATTCGAAAAAGTGGAAATCTATGTAACCAAAACATCCAAATAATCCTTGGTCTAATATATACTGTCTTTGGCCTAATAAGATACATTTACATGATAACTTAAGCGTTTAAATATTTTCGCACTTTCAAAATTATTAATAAAATTATTGTTTTACTTCGTTAGTTGCAATACTCCAATTTTTTCATTGAACAAAATGGTTGTTATAAGTTCAATTACTTTAGAAGAAAAGATTGTCATAATTGTAAGAAGTGATAGAACCCATAAAAACAATTTCTCGATTTATGTCTGTTACGCCCGGATAAAAAAATTGTCCCTCTGACACCAGGTTGGGAAATAGACCTTTTATATGTAGTTAAGTTAGTTAGTTAAGTTAGTTAAGTTAATAGTACATTAATTAAATTCCAGTTAATGTACTATTATAGATATATGAAAAGCTGTGGAAAAGGCACAGCTCACTGCACTAGGAAACTCGCATGTGTGTGTGAGAGTGTGTGTGTGTGTGTGTGTGTGTGTGTGTGTGTGTGTGTGTGTGTGTGTGTGTACTCACCTATTTGTACTCGCCTATTTGTGCTTGCAGGATCGAGCATTGACTCTTGGATCCCGCCTTTCCAGCTATCGGTTGTTTACAGCAATGACTCCTGTCCCATTTCCCTATCATACCTAGTTTTAAAAGTATGAATAGTATTTGCTTCCACAACCTGTTCCCCAAGTGCATTCCATTTTTCCACTACTCTCACGCTAAAAGAAAACTTCCTAACATCTCTGTGACTCATCTGAGTTTCCAGTTTCCACCCATGTCCCCTCGTTCTGTTATTATTACGTGTGAACGTTTCATCTATTTCCACTTTGTCAATTCCCCTGAGTATTTTATATGTCCTTATCATATCTCCTCTCTCCCTTCTTTTCTCTAGTGTCGTAAGGTTCAGTTCCTTCAGACGCTCTTCATATCCCATCTCTCGTAACTATGGGACAAGCCTCGTCGCAAACCTCTGAACCTTCTCCAGTTTCTTTATGTGTTTCTTCAGGTGGGGGCTTCATGATGGCGCGGTATACTCTAAGACGGGTCTCACGTAGGCAGTGTAAAGCGCCCTAAAAGCCTCCTCATTTATGTTTCTGAATGAAGTTCTAATTTTCGCCAGTGTAGAGTACGCTGCTGTCGTTATCCTATTTATATGTGCCTCAGGAGTTAGATTATGTTTCACATCCACTCCCAGGTCTCTTTCTCGAATCGTTACAGGTAGGCTGTTCCCCTTCATTGTGTACTGTCCCTTTGGTCTCCTGTCACCTGATCCCATTTCCATAACTTTACATTTACTGGTGTTAAACTCCAGTAGCCATTTCCCTGACCATCTCTGCAACCTGTTTAAGTCCTCTTGGAGGATCCTACAATCCTCGTCTGTCACAACTCTTCTCATTAATTTTGCGTCATCCGCAAACATTGACATGTATGATTCCACTCCTGTAAACATATCATTTACGTAAATTAGAAAGAGGATTGGTCCCAGCACCGATCCTTGAGGTACTCCACTTGTTACTGTTCGCCAGTCCGACTTCTCGCCCCTTACCATTACCCTCTGGCTCCTTCCTGTTAGGTAGTTCTTCACCCATGCTAGGGCCTTTCCGCTTACTCCTGCCTGCCTCTCAAGTTTGTATAGCAGTTTCATGTGCGGTACTGTATCAAAGGCCTTTTGGCAGTCAAGAAATATGCAGTCTGCCCAGCCTTCTCTGTCCTGCCTTATCCTTGTTACTTTATCATAGAATTCTAAAAGATTTGTTAGGCATGATTTCCCTGTCCAGAACCCAGGTTGGTGCTTGTTTACAAACCCAATGCTCTCCAGGTGCTCAACAAGTCTTAGCCTAATTATTCTTTCAAGTATTTTACAGGGGATGCTTGTCAGTGATACGGGTCTGTAGTTAAGTGCCTCCTCCCTATCACCTTTTTTGAAAATCGGTACGACATTTGCCTCCTTCCAGCAACTGGGCAATTCTCCCGACATAAGTGACGCATTAAAGATCATTGCCAGAGGCACGCTGAGAGCCTGCGCTGCCTCTTTAAGTATCCACGGTGATACTTTGTCTGGTCCAACAGCTTTATTTGCATCCAGTGTTGTCAACTGTTTCATTACCTCCTCTGCTGTCACCTCTATATCTAACAGTCTTTCATCTAGGGTAATCGCTTCTAACAATGGGAGCTGCTCAGGCTCGGTTATGAACACTCCATGGAAATTTGCATTCAGTACCTCGCAGATTTCCTTGTCGCTTTCTGTATATGACCCTTCTGTTTTCCTCAGTCTTGTCACTTGGTCATTTACCGACATCTTCCTTCTTATATGGCTATGTAGTAATTTAGGTTGCTTTTTCGCTTTGACTGCAATATCATTCTCATAATTTCTTTCCGACACTCGTCTTATGTTAATGTAATCATTTCTAGCTCTGTTACATCTAATCCTGTTGTCCTCTGTCCTTTGTCTTCTGTACTTCCTCCACTCCCTCCTGCTTCTCACCTTTGCTGTGTGTGTGTGTGTGTGTGTATGTACTCACCTAATTGTGCTTGCGGGGGTTGAGCTCTGGCTCTTGGGTTCCGCCTCTCAACCGTCAATCAACAGGTGTACAGGTTCCTGAGCCTACTAGGCTCTATCATATCTAAACTTGAAACTGTGTATGGAGTCAGCCTCCACCACATCACTTCCTAATGCATTCCATTTGTCAACCACTCTGACACAAAAAAAGTTATTTCTAATATCTCTGTGGCTCATTTGGGCACTCAGTTTTCACCTGTGTCCCCTAGTGCGTGTGCTCCTTGTGTTAAATAGCCTGTCTTTATCAACCCTGTCGATTCCCTTGAGAATCTTGAATATGGTGATCATGTCCCCCCTAACTCTTTTGTCTTCCAACGAAGTGAGGTTTAATTCCCGTAGTCTCTCCTCGTAGCTTATACCTCTCAGCTCGGGTACTAGTCTGGTGGCAAACCTTTGAACCTTTTCCAGTTTAGTCTTATGCTTGACTAGGTATGGACTCCATACTAGAGTCGCATACTCCAGGATTGGTCTGACATATGTGGTATATAATATTCTGAAAGATTCGTTACACAAGTTTCTAAAGGCCGTTCTTATGTTAGCCAACCTGGCATATGCCGCTGATGTTATCCTCTTGATATGAGCTTCAGGGGACAGGTCTGGCGTGATATCAACCCCCAGGTCTTTCTCTCTCTCTCTGACTCTTGAAGTATTTCATCTCCCAAATGATATCTTGTATCTGGTCTTCTGCTCCCTACACCTATCTTGTGTGTGTACTCACCTGTACACCTGTGTTTGTGTGTGTGTGTTTGTGTGTGTGTGTGTGCGTGTGTGTGTGTGTGTGTGTGTGTGTGTGTGTGTGTGTGTATGTGTGTGTGTGTGTGTGTGTGTGTGTGTGTGTGTGTGTGTGTGTGTGTGTGTGAGGGCGTCGCTGACAAGCTAGAAGTTATGAGGCATTTAATAGTCCTTTACAACATGAAAAATATATATCTCCTTGAGTACTGACCACCAATTTGGATTTTCTGGCCATACTAGTATCTAAAGTTCTGTGTAGACAACAAACAGGTCTCCCGTCTACCCAGATGCAGACTTAATGTTCACATTTTGTTATTGAAAAAGTATGTATGATAGATGTTTATTCTGAAATACAGGCAATATTTCGTTTATCGTATCATCCAGAATATATATTGTTAGGGAACTGGCAATAAATTCCATAGCTTCTCTACATAGATTGAGGGCAAGACGCCGACGAAAACTGTAAGACACTTGAACATAAAGTAAATGAAGGCACCTGTGATGATGACCTATAATTAAGGTTATGTGCCAAAACTCTGACTTATTAATTATGAATAATTAAATGTCAAATAATATTATTACTGATACAAAGAATAACATCACTGTTAATAACGGACACGTGTGAGAGAGTGCCGTTACTAGAGCCTTAAGTACCCGTATCTGGAGCCAATTATACTTATCAAGGCCCAAAGTCAACCCAGAATTGGCCTTCTAGCAGATGGAGCCAACAACAATTATCTAGCTCCTGGCTATCCATTTACTACAAGGTGAACAGGCGCATTAGGTGAAAATAAAAGTGCCAACAGGACAATTCGGCGTATTGGACAACTTGGTCTATTAGATACCGCCGACCCCCAAGCACAAAAGGCGATTACTCTATCAGGTGAGCTACAGAGATAGCCACATTAAGAGAGGCTCCCAGACACACAACTGGTATCCTAATGGGACTTACAACCTCTTCTGGACGGCTCTGTGAACACGCCAGGAGTTGGGTGGCCCGCGCTCTGAGGCCCACAAGACAGTATGACACAGGGCCGGTGTTGCCCTCCTCGGAGACGAGGAAAGACTCACACCCAGATGGAGACGAAGGTAAATATAAGGAGAGAGGAACACAGTCATAAATGGGGGAGTAGAGGAGGATGAAGGGGCGGGTGTGGGCACTACACGGGGTGCAGGGGCAGGTGTGGGCACTACACGGGGTGCAGGGGCAGGTGTGGGCACTACACGGGGTG
Source organism: Procambarus clarkii (assembly GCF_040958095.1). Taxonomy (NCBI): domain Eukaryota; kingdom Metazoa; phylum Arthropoda; class Malacostraca; order Decapoda; family Cambaridae; genus Procambarus; species Procambarus clarkii. Next base: position 38,284,524 of record NC_091193.1, read on the forward strand.
CAGGAGCAGATGTGGGCACTACACGGGGTGCAGGTGTGGGCACTACACGGGGTGCAGGGGCAGGTGTGAGCACTACAAGTGGTGCAGGAACGCGTGTTGGCACTACACGGGGTGCAGGGAAAGGTGTGGGCAGTACAAAGGGTGCAGGGACGAGTGTGGGTTCTACACGGGGTGCAGGGGTAGGTGTGGGAACTACACGGGGTGCAGGAGCCGGTGTGGGCACTACACGGGGTCCAGGGGCGGGTGTGGGCACTACACGGGGTGCAGGGGCGGGTGTGGGCACTATACGGGGTGCAGGGCCGGTGTGGGCACTACGCGGGGTGCAGGAGCCGGTGTTGGCACTACACGGGGTGCAGGGGCGGGTGTGGGCACTACACGGGGTGCAGGGGCAGATGTGGGCACTACAAGTGGTGCAGGAACGCGTGTGGGCACTACACGGGGTGCAGGGACGAGTGTGGGTTCTACACGGGGTGCAGGGGCAGGTGTGGGAACTACACGGGGTGCAGGAGCCGGTGTTGGCACTACACGGGGTGCACGGGCGGGTGTGGGCACTACACGGGGTGCAGGGGCAGGTGTGGACAAAACACGGGGTGCAGGGACGCGTGTGGACACTACACGGGGTGCAGGGACAGATGTGGGCACTATACGAGGTGCAGGGACGCGTGTGGGCACTACACGGGGTGCAGGGAAAGGTGTGGGCACTACACGGGGTGCATGGAAAGAAGTGGGCACTACACGGGGTGCAGGGACGAGGGTGGGCACTACACAGGGTGCAGGGAAAGGAGTGGGCACTACACGGGGTGCGTGGGTGTGTGTGGGCACTACACGGGGTGCAGGGGCGGGTGTGGGCACTACACGGGGTGCAGACGCGCATGTGGGCAGTACATGGGGTGCAGGGACGAGTGTGGGCCCTACACGGTGTGCAGGTTAAAGTGTTGGCACTGCACAGGGTGTAGGGAAAGGTTTGGGCACTACACGAGGTGCAAGAGAGGGTGTAGTAACTACACGGGGTGCAGGGGTGGGTGTGGGCACTACAAGGGGTGCAGAGGCGGGTGTGGGCACTGCACAGGGTGTAGGGGAAGAGTTGGGCACTACACGGGGTGCAGGGGAGGGTGTGGGAACTACACGGGGTGCAGGAGCGAGTGTGGGCACTACACAAGGTGTAGAGACGGGTGTGGGAACTACACGGGGTGCAGGAGCGGGTGTGGGCACTACACGCGCTGCAAGGGAGGGTATGGGCACTACACGGGGTGAAGGGGTGGGTGTGGGCACTACACTGGGTGCAGGGGCGGGTTTGGGCACTAAACGGGGTGCAGGGAGAGGGTGTGGGCACTACACTGTGTGCGGGGACGAGTGTGGGCTCTGCACGGGGTGCAGGGGAGGGTGTGGGCACTACAAGGGGTACAGGGGAGGGTGTGGGCATTACACAGGGTGCAGAGACGTGTGTTGGCTCTACACTGGGTGCAGGGGAGGGTGTGGACACTACACGGAGTGCAGGGGCGGGTGTGGGCCCTACACAGGGTGTAGGGACGGATGTGGACACTACACGGGGTGCAGGGGCGGATGTGGGCACTAATCGGGGTGTAGAAGAAGGTGTGGGCAATACACGTGGTGTAGCGGAAGGTGTGGGCACTGCACAGGGTGCAGGAGCGGGTGTGGGCACTACACAGGGTGTAGGGACGCAAGTGGGCACTACAGGGGTGCAGGGGCGAGTGTGGGCACTACACTGGGTGCAGGGGAGGGTGTGGAAACTACACGGGGTGAAGGGGCGAAATTAGACACTACACGGGCTGCAGGGGCAGGTGTGGTCACTACACGGGGTGCAGGGGAGGGTGTACTCACCTGGTTGTACTCACCTAGTTGTGTTTGCGGGGGTTGAGCTCTGGCTCTTTGGTCCCGCCTCTCAACCGTCAATCAACAGGTGTACAGATTCTTGAGCCTATCGGGCTCTATCATATCTACACTTGAAACTGTGTATGGAGTCAGCCTCCACCACTTTGCTTACTAATGCATTCTATTTGTCAACCACTCTAACACTAAAAAAGTTCTTTTTAATATCTCTGTACCTCATGTGGGCACTCAGTTTCATCCTGTGTCCCCTTGTGCGTGTTCCCCTTGTGTTAAATAGACTGTGTGTTTGGGCACTATACTGGGTGCAGGGGTAGGTGTGGGCACTACACGGGGTGCAGGGGCAGGTGTGAGCACTACAAGTGGTGCAGGAACGCGTGTTGGCACTACACGGGGTGCAGGGAAAGGTGTGGGCAGTACAAAGGGTGCAGGGACGAGTGTGGGTTCTACACGGGGTGCAGGGGTAGGTGTGGGAACTACACGGGGTGCAGGAGCCGGTGTGGGCACTACACGGGGTCCAGGGGCGGGTGTGGGCACTACACGGGGTGCAGGGGCGGGTGTGGGCACTACACGGGGTGCAGGGCCGGTGTGGGCACTACACGGGGTGCAGGAGCCGGTGTTGGCACTACACGGGGTGCAGGGGCGGGTGTGGGCACTACACGGGGTGCAGGGGCAGATGTGGGCACTACAAGTGGTGCAGGAACGCGTGTGGGCACTACACGGGGTGCAGGGACGAGTGTGGGTTCTACACGGGGTGCAGGGGCAGGTGTGGGAACTACACGGGGTGCAGGAGCCGATGTTGGCACTACACGGGGTGCACGGGCGGGTGTGGGCACTACACGGGGTGCAGGGGCAGGTGTGGACAAAACACGGGGTGCAGGGACGCGTGTGGACACTACACGGGGTGCAGGGACAGATGTGGGCACTATACGAGGTGCAGGGACGCGTGTGGGCACTACACGGGGTGCAGGGAAAGGTGTGGGCACTACACGGGGTGCATGGAAAGAAGTGGGCACTACACGGGGTGCAGGGACGAGGGTGGGCACTACACAGGGTGCAGGGAAAGGAGTGGGCACTACACGGGGTGCGTGGGTGTGTGTGGGCACTACACGGGGTGCAGGGGCGGGTGTGGGCACTACACGGGGTGCAGACGCGCATGTGGGCAGTACATGGGGTGCAGGGACGAGTGTGGGCCCTACACGGTGTGCAGGTTAAAGTGTTGGCACTGCACAGGGTGTAGGGAAAGGTTTGGGCACTACACGAGGTGCAAGAGAGGGTGTAGTAACTACACGGGGTGCAGGGGTGGGTGTGGGCACTACAAGGGGTGCAGAGGCGGGTGTGGGCACTGCACAGGGTGTAGGGGAAGAGTTGGGCACTACACGGGGTGCAGAGGAGGGTGTGGGAACTACACGGGGTGCAGGAGCGAGTGTGGGCACTACACAAGGTGTAGAGACGGGTGTGGGAACTACACGGGGTGCAGGAGCGGGTGTGGGCACTACACGCGCTGCAAGGGAGGGTATGGGCACTACACGGGGTGAAGGGGTGGGTGTGGGCACTACACTGGGTGCAGGGGCGGGTTTGGGCACTAAACGGGGTGCAGGGAGAGGGTGTGGGCACTACACTGTGTGCGGGGACGAGTGTGGGCTCTGCACGGGGTGCAGGGGAGGGTGTGGGCACTACAAGGTGTACAGGGGAGGGTGTGGGCATTACACAGGGTGCAGAGACGTGTGTTGGCTCTACACGGGGTGCAGGGGAGGGTGTGGACACTACACGGAGTGCAGGGGCGGGTGTGGGCCCTACACAGGGTGTAGGGACGGATGTGGACACTACACGGGGTGCAGGGGCGGATGTGGGCACTAATCGGGGTGTAGAAGAAGGTGTGGGCAATACACGTGGTGTAGCGGAAGGTGTGGGCACTGCACAGGGTGCAGGAGCGGGTGTGGGCACTACACAGGGTGTAGGGACGCAAGTGGGCACTACAGGGGTGCAGGGGCGAGTGTTGGGCACTACACTGGGTGCAGGGGAGGGTGTGGAAACTACACGGGGTGAAGGGGCGAAATTAGACACTACACGGGCTGCAGGGGCAGGTGTGGTCACTTCACGGCGTGCAGGGGAGGGTGTACTCACCTGGTTGTACTCACCTAGTTGTGTTTGCGGGGGTTGAGCTCTGGCTCTTTGGTCCCGCCTCTCAACCGTCAATCAACAGGTGTACAGATTCTTGAGCCTATCGGGCTCTATCATATCTACACTTGAAACTGTGTATGGAGTCAGCCTCCACCACTTTGCTTACTAATGCATTCTATTTGTCAACCACTCTAACACTAAAAAAGTTCTTTTTAATATCTCTGTACCTCATGTGGGCACTCAGTTTCATCCTGTGTCCCCTTGTGCGTGTTCCCCTTGTGTTAAATAGACTGTGTGTTTGGGCACTATACTGGGTGCAGGGGTAGGTGTGGGTACTATACAGGGTGCAGGGGCGGGTGTGGGCACTACACGGGGTTAAGGGGCGGGTGTGGGCACTACACGGGGTGCAGGGGCGGGTGTGGGCAAAACACGGGGTGCAGGGGTGGAGTGTGGGCACTACACGGGGTGTAGGGGCGGGTGTGGGCACTACACGGGGTGCAGGGGCGGGTGTGGGCACTACACGGGGTGCAGGGGTGGGGTGTGGGCACTACACGGGCTTCATGGGCTGGAGTGGGAACTACACGGGGCGCAGGGGAGAGTGTGGGCAATACACGGGGTGCAGCGGAGGGTGTGGGCACAAAACGGGGGAGCACGTGTTGGGTGTGGGCACTACACTGGGTGCAGGGGCGGGTGTGGGCACTACACGGGGTGCAGGGGAGGATGTGGACACTACTCTGGGTGCAGGGGAGGTTGTGGGCACAATACGGGGTGCAGGGGCGTGTGTGGGAACTACACGGGGTGCAGAGGTGTGTGTGAGCACTACACGGAGTGCAGAGGCGGGTGTAGGCACTACACGGGGTGCAGGGGCAGGTTGTGGGCACTACAAGGGGTGCATGGGTTGGGTGTGGGCACTACACGGGGTGTAGGGGCAGGTGTGGGCACTGCACGGAGTGCAGGGGAGGGTGTAGGTGCTACATTGGGTGCGGGGGAGGGTGTGGGCACTACAAGGGGTGCAGAGGCGGGTGTGGGCACTACACGGGTTGCAGGGGCAGGTTGTGGGCACTACACGGGGTGCAGGGGTTGGGTGTGGGCACTACACGGGGTGTATGGGCAGGTGTGGGCAATACACGGGGTGCAAGGGAGGGTGCGGGCACTACACGGGGTGCAGGGGTTGGGTGTGGGCACTACACAGGGTGCAGGGGCTGGAGTGATCACTACACGGGGTGCAGGGGCGGGTGTGGACCCTACACGGGGTGTAAGGGACGGTGTGGGCAATACATGGGGTGCCGGGGAGGGTGCGGGCATTACACAGGGTGCATGGACGGGTGTGGGCACTACACGGGGTGCAGGGGAGGGTGTGGGCACTATACGGGGTGCAGGGGCGGGTGTGTGCACTGCACGGGGTGTGGGGGAGAATGTGGGCACTACACGGCGTGCAGGGGAGGGTGTGGTCATTACACGGGGTGCAGGGGAGGGTGTGGGAACTACACGGGGTGCAGGGGAGGGAGTGAGAACTACACGGGTGGCAGGGGCGGGTTTGGGCACTACACAGGGTGCAGAGGTGGGTGTGGGCACTACATGGTGTGCAGGAGCAAGTGTGGGCACTACACGGGGTGCAGGAGCAGGTTGTGGGCACTACACGGGGTGCAGTGGATGGTGTGGGCACTACACAGGGTGCCGGGGTGGGTGTGGGCACTACACGGAGTGCAGGGGTGGGTGTAGGCACTACACGGAGTGCAGAGGCGAGTGTGGGCACTACACGGGTTGCAGGAGCAGGTTGTGGGCACTACACGGGGTGCAGGGGTTAGGTGTGGGCACTACACGGGGTGTAGGGGCAGGTGTGGGCAATACACGGTGTGTAGGGGAGGGTGTGGGCACTACACGGGGTGCAGGGGAGGGTGTGGACCCTACACGGGGTGTAGGGACGGTGTGGGCAATACACGGGGTGCAAGGGAGGGTGCGGGCACTACACGGGGTGCAGGGGATGGGTGTTGGCACTACACAGGGTGCAGGGGCTGGAGTGATCACTACACGGGGTGCAGGGGCGGGTGTGGACCCTACACGGGGTGTATGGGACGGTGTGGGCAATACACGGGGTGCAGGGGAGGGTGCGGGCATTACACAGGGTGCATGGACGGGTGTGGGCACTACACGGGGTGCAGGGGAGGGTGTGGGCACTATACGGGGTGCAGGGGCGGGTGTGTGCACTGCACGGGGTGTGGGGGAGGATGTGGGCACTACACGGCGTGCAGGGGAGGGTGTGGGAACTACACGGCGTGCAGGGGAGGGTGTGGTCACTACACGGGGTGCAGGGGAGGGTGTGGGAACTACACGGGGTGCAGCGGCGGGTGCGAGCACTACACGGTGTGCAGGGGCGGGTTTGGGCACTACACGGGGTGCAGAGGTGGGTGTGGGCACTACACTAGATGCAGGGGTGGGTGTGGGCACTACATGGTGTGCAGGAGCAAGTTTGGGCACTACACGGGGTGCAGTGGATGGGGTGGGCACTACACAGGGTGCAGGGGTGGGTGTGGGCACTACACGGAGTGAAGGGGTGAGTGTAGGCACTACACGGGGTGCAGGGGTTGTGTGTGTGCACTACACGGGGTGCAGGTGCTGGAGTGATCACTACTAGGGGATGCAGGGGTGGGTGTGGACTCTACACGGGGTGTACGGATGGTGTGGGCAATACACGGGGTGTAGCGGAAGATGTGGGCACTGCACAGGGTTCAGGGGCGGGTATGGGCACTACAAGGGGTACATGGGCGGGTGAGGGCACTACACGGGGTGCAGGGGAGGGTGTGGGCACTACACGGGGTGCAGGGGTAGGTTAGGGCACTACACGGGGTGCAGGAGAGGGTGTGGGCACTACACGGGGTGCAGGGGTGGGTGAGGGCACTACACGGGGTGCCGGGGCGGGTGTGGGCACAATACGGGGTGCAGAGGCGGGTGTGGGCACTACTCTGGGTGCAGGGGCAGGTGTGTGCTCTACACAGGGTGTAGGAGAAGGTGTGGGCAATACACGGGGTGTAGCGGTAGGTGTGGGCACAGCACAGGCTGCAGGGGCGGGTGTGGGCACTACACGGGGTGCAGGGGTGGGTGTGAGCACTACACGTGGTGCAGGGGTGGGTGTGGGCACTACATGGTGTGCAGGAGTAAGTGTGGGCACTACACGGGGTGCAGTGGATGGTGTGGGCACTACACGGAGTGCAGGGGTGGGTGTAGGCACTACACGGATTGCAGAGGAGAGTGTGGGCATTACACGGGTTGCAGGAGCAGGTTGTGGGCACTACACGGGGTGCAGTGGATGGTGTGGGCACTACACAGGGTGCCGGGGTGGGTGTGGGCACTACACGGAGTGCAGGGGTGGGTGTAGGCACTACACGGAGTGCAGAGGCGAGTGTGGGCACTACACCGGTTGCAGGAGCAGGTTGTGGGCACTACACGTTGTGCAGTGGATGGTGTGGGCACTACACAGGGTGCCGGGGTGGGTGTGGGCACTACACGGAGTGCAGGGGTGGGTGTAGGCACTACACGGAGTGCAGAGGCGAGTGTGGGCACTACACGGGTTGCAGGAGCAGGTTGTGGGCACTACACGGGGTGCAGGGGTTGGGTGTGGGCACTACAAGGGGTGTAGGGCCAGGTGTGGGCAATACACGGTGTGTAGGGGAGGGTGTGGGCACTACACGGGGTGCAGGGGAGGGTGTGGACACTACACTGAGTGCAGGGACGGTGTGGGCAATACACGGGGTGCAAGGGAGGGTGCGGGCACTACACGGGGTGCAGGGGATGGGTGTTGGCACTACACAGGGTGCAGGGGCTGGAGTGATCACTACACGGGGTGCAGGGGCGGGTGTGGACCCTACACGGGGTGTATGGGACGGTGTGGGCAATACACAGGGTGCAGGGGAGGGTGCGGGCATTACAAAGGGTGCATGGACGGGTGTGGGCACTACACGGGGTGCAGGGGAGGGTGTGGGCACTATACGGGGTGCAGGGGCGGGTGTGTGCACTGCACGGGGTGTGGGGGAGGATGTGGGCACTACATGCGTGCAGGGGAGGGTGTGGTCACTACACGGGGTGCAGGGGAGGGTGTGGGAACTACACGGCGTGCAGGGGAGGGTGTGGTCACTACACGGGGTGCAGGGGAGGGTGTGGGAACTACACGGGGTGCAGGGGCGGGTGCGAGCACTACACGGTGTGCAGGGGCGGGTTTGGGCACTACACGGGGTGCAGAGGTGGGTGTGGGCACTACACTAGATGCAGGGGTGGGTGTGGGCACTACATGGTGTGCAGGAGCAAGTTTGGGCACTACACGGGGTGCAGTGGATGGGGTGGGCACTACACAGGGTGCAGGGGTGGGTGTGGGCACTACACGGAGTGAAGGGGTGAGTGTAGGCACTACACGGGGTGCAGGGGTTGTGTGTGTGCACTACACGGGGTGCAGGTGCTGGAGTGATCACTACTAGGGGATGCAGGGGTGGGTGTGGACTCTACACGGGGTGTAGGCATGGTGTGGGCAATACACGGGGTGTAGCGGAAGATGTGGGCACTGCACAGGGTTCAGGGGCGGGTATGGGCACTACAAGGGGTACATGGGCGGGTGAGGGCACTACACGGGGTGCAGGGGAGGGTGTGGGCACTACACGGGGTGCAGGGGTAGGTTAGGGCACTACACGGGGTGCAGGAGAGGGTGTGGGCACTACACGGGGTGCAGGGGTGGGTGAGGGCACTACACGGGGTGCCGGGGCGGGTGTGGGCACAATACGGGGTGCAGAGGCGGGTGTGGGCACTACTCTGGGTGCAGGGGCAGGTGTGTGCTCTACACAGGGTGTAGGAGAAGGTGTGGGCAATACACGGGGTGTAGCGGTAGGTGTGGGCACAGCACAGGCTGCAGGGGCGGGTGTGGGCACTACACGGGGTGCAGGGGTGGGTGTGAGCACTACACGTGGTGCAGGGGTGGGTGTGGGCACTACATGGTGTGCAGGAGCAAGTGTGGGCACTACACGGGGTGCAGTGGATGGTGTGGGCACTACACGGAGTGCAGGGGTGGGTGTAGGCACTACACGGATTGCAGAGGAGAGTGTGGGCATTACACGGGTTGCAGGAGCAGGTTGTGGGCACTACACGGGGTGCAGTGGATGGTGTGGGCACTACACAGGGTGCCGGGGTGGGTGTGGGCACTACACGGAGTGCAGGGGTGGGTGTAGGCACTACACGGAGTGCAGAGGCGAGTGTGGGCACTACACCGGTTGCAGGAGCAGGTTGTGGGCACTACACGTTGTGCAGTGGATGGTGTGGGCACTACACAGGGTGCCGGGGTGGGTGTGGGCACTACACGGAGTGCAGGGGTGGGTGTAGGCACTACACGGAGTGCAGAGGCGAGTGTGGGCACTACACGGGTTGCAGGAGCAGGTTGTGGGCACTACACGGGGTGCAGGGGTTGGGTGTGGGCACTACAAGGGGTGTAGGGCCAGGTGTGGGCAATACACGGTGTGTAGGGGAGGGTGTGGGCACTACACGGGGTGCAGGGGAGGGTGTGGACACTACACTGAGTGCAGGGACGGTGTGGGCAATACACGGGGTGCAAGGGAGGGTGCGGGCACTACACGGGGTGCAGGGGATGGGTGTTGGCACTACACAGGGTGCAGGGGCTGGAGTGATCACTACACGGGGTGCAGGGGCGGGTGTGGACCCTACACGGGGTGTATGGGACGGTGTGGGCAATACACAGGGTGCAGGGGAGGGTGCGGGCATTACACAGGGTGCATGGACGGGTGTGGGCACTACACGGGGTGCAGGGGAGGGTGTGGGCACTATACGGGGTGCAGGGGCGGGTGTGTGCACTGCACGGGGTGTGGGGGAGGATGTGGGCACTACACGGCGTGCAGGGGAGGGTGTGGTCACTACACGGGGTGCAGGGGAGGGTGTGGGAACTACACGGCGTGCAGGGGAGGGTGTGGTCACTACACGGGGTGCAGGGGAGGGTGTGGGAACTACACGGGGTGCAGGGGCGGGTGCGAGCACTACACGGTGTGCAGGGGCGGGTTTGGGCACTACACGGGGTGCAGAGGTGGGTGTGGGCACTACACTAGATGCAGGGGTGGGTGTGGGCACTACATGGTGTGCAGGAGCAAGTTTGGGCACTACACGTGGTGCAGTGGATGGGGTGGGCACTACACAGGGTGCAGGGGTGGGTGTGGGCACTACACGGAGTGAAGGGGTGAGTGTAGGCACTACACGGGGTGCAGGGGTTGTGTGTGTGCACTACACGGGTTGCAGGTGCTGGAGTGATCACTACTAGGGGGTGCAGGGGTGGGTGTGGACTCTACACGGGGTGTAGGGACGGTGTGGGCAATACACGGGGTGTAGCGGAAGATGTGGGCACTGCACAGGGTTCAGGGGCGGGTATGGGCACTACAAGGGGTACATGGGCGGGTGAGGGCACTACACGGGGTGCAGGGGAGGGTGTGGGCACTACACGGGGTGCAGGGGTGGGTTAGGGCACTACACGGGGTGCAGGGGAGGGTGTGGGCACTACACGGGGTGCAGGGGTGGGTGAAGGCACTAGACGGGGTGCCGGGGCGGGTGTGGGCACAATACGGGGTGCAGAGGCGGGTGTGGGCACTACTCTGGGTGCAGGGGCAGGTGTGTGCTCTACACAGGGTGTAGGAGAAGGTTTGGGCAATACACGGGGTGTAGCTGTAGGTGTGGGCACAGCACAGGCTGCAGGGGCGGGTGTGGGCACTACACGGGGTGCAGGGGTGGGTGTGGGCACTACACGGGGTGCAGGGGTGGGTGTGGGCACTACACGGGTTGCAGGGGAGGGTTTAGGCACTACAATGGGTGTAGGGGCGGGTGTGGGAACTACACGGGGTGCAGGGGTGGGTGTGAGCACTACACGGTGTGCAGAGGCAGGTGTGGGCACTACACGAGGTGCATGGGGGGGTGTGGGCACTACATGGGGTGCAGGGGTTGGGTGTGGGCACTACATGTGGTGTAGGGGCAGGTGTGGGCACTACACGGAGTGCAGGGGAGGGTGTGGGCGCAACACGGGGTGCTCGGGCGGGTGTAGGCACTACACGGGGTGCAGGAGAGGGTGTGGGCAATACACGGGGTGCAGTGGAGGGTGTGGGCACTGCACGGGGTGCAGGAGAGGATGTGGGCACTACACGGGGTGCAGTGGAGGGTGTGGGCACTACACGGGGTGCAGTGGAGGGTGTGGGCACTGCACGGGGTGCAGAAGACGTTGAAACCATTGAGACGATAGTGGAAGTTAGATTCAACATAAGTGTTAAGTAAATATCTAACATATATGTTGTATCTACCTTCCACCATCGTCTCAATGATAAAGAATATTATTAATCTTTTTGTATGTGTATTTGTGTGTGTCTGTGTGTGTGTGTGTGTGTGTGTGTGTGTGTGTGTGTGTGTGTGTGTGTGTGTGTGTGTGTGTGTGTGTGTGTGTGTGTGTGTGTGTGTGTGTCTTTTCTGAAGACATTATATTGGGTATGACTGCATGGTTGAGTTCAATGACTCTAGAGCTGGATCTTTTATATATATATATATATATATTATGGTTTGCATCTAAAAATGAAGATGAAATATCATCCTTCCAAAAGCAATTTTTCTGTTTTAGTACAACATGATGCTGAGAGAATTCGTTTTGTTTACCATCTCAGAGGCAGAAAACAAGTGACTACAGTTTGGCTGAAGGTTCACAGAACATAACCTAAAGAGAGACGAAGTGTCCCATGCGGCCAATAGGATCACCACAGGTTACCCGTCTCCTGTGTTTAAAGTTTGCTGAGAGAGTATGTTGCAAGGTGCACCTTGGTGTCCAGATTGGCGGAGTGACATTGTGGCAGGAGACTGTTGATGACTGGCTGGGATTGTCTCATGTGCAGTGCCTTGCTCGTGTCCAATCATCTGTCACTGTATCTGTCGATTGCAACACTGAAATAATCACCAGATGCAACAGTAAAAGAGTGGCCGTCGACGAGGCGCTGCACATCACACTAATTCAGTCACGTACCAACAGCCAGCTATCACCTTGTTACTGTCTACCGTCTTCAGCACCAACATGGGACGGCCAGCATACTGCCCCGCCATCTTTATAACATCGAAGATGATAAACTGCAATGGGCCTAATAGCCAAAGAGTCTCTGATTCATGTTTCTAAATCACAAAGTAAGTTTTAAAGTCAATAGTTTGCATGTGAAATATTTGGTTCCATGTTGTTTACTGTATGTGTGTGTGTGTGTCCACAGTCGTGCCGGTGGCCACCCTCAGCGTCAGCGGGGGAGGAGGAGGCGAGGCCGGTGTTCGTGAGGGCGGCTCTGTCACCTTCACCTGTCACCTCAAGGCCAATCCTAAGGTCTATAACGTCACCTGGTTTCATAACGTAAGTCTCATTAGCAATATGCACAGTAACGAGCCATACTCTCGTTACTGCCCTGGTGAGAGGAGCGTCGAGGTGGGGGGACGGTCAGGGTATCAGACACTGGGTGGTTCAGTAGTCTGATGATGCCTCATGATGTCAGAAAGCTTCAGTCACCCGGACCTTAAAATCTTGGATCACTAAACTTTCTGACGTCACGAAAAAGTATGAGACAAATGAATTGGCAAATTTTTTGTTCACCAATCTCTTCAGCCTTCGATGTCCCTCTGGCCAAATGAATAATGAACAATAACTCATGTCATTGTAACATTCAATACTTCAGATTATTGTTAGGCAAGTGTGAGGGATGTTGACTCGCCCTCACCCACCCCTTGACCTCCAGCTCTAAGATATAATGACCAGAAACACTGAAATATTTATTGAATACAATGACATTACAGGATTACACATAGCGAAATCACAACCCATAACCCACCCGAATGCGTTCGTATCGGCGGCGTATGCGAGGCTGGACTCGCATACGAGTTCAGCCTGAACTGAAGGCATCAGTCCAGCCTGAACTGAAGGCATCAGTCCAGCCTGAACTGAAAGCATCAGTCCAGCCAGGTTTCTGAAGGCATCAGAACTGTCTTCAGAAACCTGTGTAAGGAATCCTTCGGAACCTTGTATACTATATAAGTAAGGCACTACACGGGGTGTGTGAGTGTGTGTACTTACCTAATTGTGCTTGCGGGGGTTGAGCTCTGGCTCTTCGGTCCCGCCTCTCAACCGTCGATCAACAGGTGTACAGGTTCCTGAGCGTATTGGGCTCTATCATATCTACACTTGAAGCTGTGTATGAAGTCAGCCTCCACCTCATCACTTCCTAATGCATTCCATTTGTCTACTACTCTGACACTGAAAAAAATCTTTTTAACGTCTCTATGGCTCATTTGGGCACTAAATTTCCACCTGTGTCCCCTAGTGCGTGTGCCCCTTGTGTTAAAAAGTCTGTCTTTATATACCCAATCAATTCCTTTGAGAATCTTGTATGCGGTGATCATGTCCCCTCTAACTCTTCTGTCTCCCAGTGACGTGAGGTTTAATTCCCGTAGTCTCTCCTCGTAGCTCATACCCTTCAGTTCGGGTACTAGTCTGGTGGCAAACCTTTCAACCTTTTCAAGTTTAGTCTTATGCTTGACTAGATATGGACTCCATGCTGGAGCCGCATACTCCAGGATTGGTCTAACATATGTGGTATATAATGTTCTGAAAGATTCCTTACACAAATTTCTGAAGGCCGTTCTTATGTAAGCCAAACTGGCATATGCCGCTGATGTTATCCTCCTGATATGAGCTTCTGGGGACAGGTCTGGCGTGATATCAACCCCCAGGCCTTTCTCTCTCTCTGACTCTTGCAGGATTTCATCTCCCAAATGATACCATGTATCTGGTCTCCTGCTCCCTACACCTATCTTCATTACATTACATTTGCTTGGGTTAAACTCTAACAATCATTTGTTCGACCATTCCTGCAGCTTGTCCAACTCTTCTTGAAGCCTCAAGCTGTCCTCCTCTGTCTTAATCCTTCTCATAATTTTGGCGTCGTCAGCAAACATTGTGAGGAATTAGTCTATACCCTCTGGAGATCATTTACGTATATCAGAAACAGGATAGGTCCAAGCACAGAGCCCTGTGGGACTCCACTGGTGACTTCACGCCAATCTGAGGTCTCACCCCCTCACTGTAACTCTCTGCTTCCTATTGCTTAGGTACTCCCTCATCCACTGGAGCGCACTACCAGTTACTCCTGCCTGTTTCTCTAGCTTATGCATCAACCTTTTATGGGGTACTGCGTCAAAAGCTTTCCGACAGTCAAAAAAAAATGCAGTCCGCCCATCCTTCTCTTTCTTGCTTAATCTTTATCACCTGATCGTAGAATTCAAATAAGCCTGTAAGGCAAGATTTACCCTCCCTGAACCCATGCTGATGGGTTGTCACGAAGTCCCTTCCCTCCAGATGTGTTACTAGGTTTTTTCTCACGATCTTCTCCATCAACTTGCATGGTATACAAGTTAAGAACACTGGCCTGTAGTTCAGTGCCTCGTGTCTGTCACCCTTTTTGTATATTGTGACTACATTAGCCGTCTTCCATATTTCTGGTAGGTCTCCCGTTTCCAGTGACCTACTATACACAATGGAGAGTGGCAAACAAAGTGCTCCTGCACACCCTTTCAATACCCATGGTGAGATTCCGTCCGGCCCAACAACCTTGGGGGTAAAGGGAAGGCTGAGGTGGGTGAGGAAGAGGGGGGGGGGGGTTTGGGGAGTGGTGGAGAGGGGAAGACTTAGGTGGGGTGGAGGGGCTTAGGGGGGCAGGGGAGAACGGAGGGATTGTGGGTGGGAGAGACGGGAGGGCATGTGGGAGAAGGGAGGGCTTGGGGGATGGGGGAGAAGGGAGATCCTGGGTGGGGGGGAGGAGTGAGTGGGAGGAGGGGGGGTGAGTGGGGGGAGTGTTCATTAGGTGGGTACTTAATGAGGGTGGCTGACAGGGGTTGGTGTGTGTGTGTGTGTGTGTGTGTGTGTGTGTGTGTGTGTGTGTGTGTGTGTGTGTGTGTGTGTGTTTGAACTTTGTTATGATCTCAGCCTGCAGGAGAAACGAGTCTCCCTTCTTGAGAGTTATTCAGCAAGCCTGACCCGATTAGAAGGTCTAGCAGAAATTGAGGTAATAATCCATATGTAAAATAGTTCCTTGGATATGTATATCAATTTGAGATTATGGGCAATGAAGAAGAAAATAGATAAATGACTGGCTAGGAGATGTGGACATTTTGCTGGAGGCGTGAGGCTCGCTTCCGGAGGACCTTGACCTCACTTGAGTGCCAGACATCGCAGGGGGAAGCCGCGCTCCGTTGAGCTCCCGCCAGAAGGGAACCCCTAGTGATATATCTCGAAGAGAAGAGAAGTGTGCGGACGTACCAGCTGTGGAATCGAGCTGGGAACGTTGTGGTCTCAAGTCCTGGTCGACGAGCAGATATTAAATCGCCCAGAAGCATTATTGTGGGCCGTGGAGCGCCCTGACCAAGCCTCGTCAGAGGAAGAAGCGCCCTCGACCAGACGTTCTGTGGTAAGCACGATATACGCCAGTTCATAGTGATTGCATTGTAGTTGGTCGTGTGCCCAGCGACAGTAGCGATGTTTATTTATAAGTTAGACATGTTTTAATAAGGCAGAAAGCCTGAAATAGGAGAGTGAAGAGGGAGGAACACGGAGCGACGTCCGTCCTCTCTGAGCGCTGGCGGACGACTGAGGGAGCCTGGCTCCGGATGGAGGAAGACCCTCCCAGCGAGTGAGGACCGCCACCAGGCGAGGTGGAGTATGGACCCGCCCAAAACGGGGGAGTCCACTCTCACTGTATGTAGAGAACAGATAGAGGTTTGAGGCAAGCATATTGTGTGGTTATTTTTGTTTATGTGTTAAAGGGGAACATTTTATTGGAGTGTCGATGGGTTGCAGGTTTGTCTTTTGGGGAAGAAGTTGCTGAGAACTTCGAAGCCAGCAGATGAAGTAGCTGATGAGACTCCAAGGTAGTGGAGCAGAGGACCTCGAGCTGTGAGGAGAAGCAGCAGTGAAGAGGAGTGTCACGTGCTTCTGTAGAGGTGGTGTAGCAGCCAAGAGAGCTGTGGAAGAACCTAACAGAAGGGTGAAGCACCGTAGTTGCACAAGGAAACTTCATGATAGCAGCCTGGAGGAGCTGCAGAGGATCCTGGTAGTGAAGCCCGGAAGAACCTAAGGATATTAGGGTTGTGAACTTCCAGAGGTGGAAGGGGAAGTTCTGGTGGATTACTAGTAGGGAGTTGATAGTGTTTGGTTGTCAGTAGCGTGCAAGACGCAGTGAGAGGTGAGTGACTGTTGGCATTCTTACGTCAAGGAGTGATTTATTCTGAAGCTTAGAGTTGCAGTCGTAGGCTTGATTACCTACAGATGTATGTGCTCGAGGACTGACAGTGATCGATTAATCATTGTTGTGTATCAATGAACATTTATACTGATATATGTTATTGCATTCAAATGCTGATTTTCTATATATATATGTTATCTTGCTGATGGTGCAACAGTGTGTAGGCTTGACCAACTTGAGGAGGTTAATAGAGTTCTGATGGTATTGGAGTGCAACCTGATTGTGATATTATAGAGTATAGGATTCATTATTATTATATGTGTGTATGTATCGTGTATGTGCTTTGTCCAGTAAATGTGTCACAATCTGCTGGTGTTTGCCCTTGTCCTAGTGAGGCTTCCCAGGAGGTAGTAAAGAAGGAGAGAGAGAGAGAAAGAACCAAGAACCACTGCCGTGGACAGGGTAAAAAGTAATACTAATAAGTCAAAAAGGGGATTGAGGAGATCATATCACCTAGGGAGAGAGTGGGGAGTCACAGCGGCTCGAGTGGGTGTGTGCACGTGACAACGAGGCTAAGTGTTGGAGCCGCATCCCCTAAACGTGTGACGTTGAGCCCCTCTCCAAGAGCCAGAAGCGCCAAGGGTGATCTCCTAGTATAAGCACTCTACCGAGTTGTGGGTTGGGTTGTCCGTAGAGAAGGATCAACGACGACAACACCAACCAACCCACAGTCTATAATAAATTGGGGGCCTGTCCGGGAGAGTGAACTGACACACCCACACCCTGTCCAAGAGTGGATTTGTACACCCTTGCTGAAATAAACTGTGTGACCGCAGGTGTATATTCTCTCTCTTGGGAAGACTCACAGGACAAAGATGGATAAGGTGCAAACGTTTGTGGAGTCAGACAAGCCTGAGGATTTGGAAGGTTGCACGAGGGATCAATTGAAACAAATAGCAGAAAAATGTGGCATCAGGTTGAAAGCATCTAAAGTAGCTGGGATGAAGGATGAGATCCTGAGGCAGTTAAGAGCCAAAAGTGAAGCGGCAGAGCAAGGAGCCCAAAAAGGAGCTGAAAGTGGAAAGGAGGATGATGGGCAGGATGAAGTGAGATCCCAGGGATCGAGTAGGAGCAGCAAGAGTAGCCGCAGTAGTAGGAGTAGCCGGAATAGGAGCTTGGAGAGATTCCAGTTAGAGCTCCAGATGCAGCGTGAGGACAAGGAGAGACAGTTCCAGCTGGAAAAGATGAAATTAGAACTGCAGATGAAAAATGAAGCCGAGAAGGAAAAAGAGAAAACCAGACTGGAAGTAGAAAAAGAGAAAACCAAACTGGAAGTAGAAAAAGAGAAAACCAGAGTAAGGGAACTGGAGTTGGAACAAGAGAAAGAAAAAGAGAAAGCAAGACTAGAGGTCGAAAAAGAAAAAGAGAGAACAAAACAAATGCAGATAGAAGCGAACAGAACCTTGGCTGAGCAAAGGATTGAACATGGGTTGCCAGAGAGCACCACCCAGGTATCACACCCACCAGATGTTAGGGTTAGGGAGAAGGACATTCCCTTGTTTGTTCCCGAAGAGGCAGAGAGCTTTTTCGAGCACTTTGAAAAAGTAGCCAGCATCAAGGAGTGGCCACAGGAGGAATGGGCCCAGCTGGTCCAGTTAAGATTGACCGGTGCAGCCAGGGAGGCATACACCCAATTGTCACTGGAAGAGTGCCAGGATTATGCCACGGTAAAGAGCAGCATTTTGCGCTCGTTTCAGTTAACCCCAGAAGCTTATAGGAAGCGCTTCAGAGAGATGGTGAAAGTTGGAGCATGTACGTTTGCTGAGACAGCAAGAGATCTGGAAAGACGATTCCAGAAGTGGATTGAGGCTGCTGGAGTTGGATCTTACGCTGACCTGAAGCAACTGATGGTCATGGAAAAGTTCTTGGAGATGATGCATCCCGAAACAAGGTTCAAGCTCCAAGAAGCAGGGATAATGGAGGTGAAAGATGCCGCAGATAGGGCAGATATGATTACTGAAGCATACAAGAGCTTGAGGGAGAACAGAGTGCAGAATGAGGTGAGACGCAGCAATGGCAGATCCAATGGAGTCTGGGGAGGAAGAAATTATGAGAAACTCAGAAGAGTCTGGGGTGAGAAAAATTTTGATAAATGGGCAGATAAAAGTAAGTACCCTAAAACTCAGAAGAGTAGGTCGCGCACTTCGTCTGAAAGTGAAGATGGAGGAGCTAAACAAGAAACTAATCGTTATCCGGGAAATCAAGAGTCCAGTAAAGCTCCACAGAGTGCAGGTAGTGTACCTGGCCCGAGGAATTCTCATGTGAGTGGGCAGAGTCAGAGCTACTCTGGTACATATAGGAGAGATTTTTCCCAGATGAGATGTTACAATTGTAACGGATTGGGTCACGTGGTGCGAGATTGTAGACAGGGCAAGAGAGTTGTGACCCTGGCCATGTGTGACCCCGGAAGTAAATATACTAATGTGTTCCGAGACAAACCACAGAGAGCGAATTTAGTGAACGAGAGGTATAGGCCGTTCATGAGTAAAGGTTGGATCAGTATAAGAGGCCAACCTGAGGTAGAAGTTGGTATCTTAAGAGATACCGGAGCTAATCAGAGCTTGATTACGAGAAGCCTGATTGGGAATGATCGACGGTTAGCTGGCAGGAGTAAGATGAGGGTATATGGGTTGTTGTCGGAGAGTGACATGCCCGTATGTGCTGTCCAGCTAAGGTCGGAATATGTGTCGGCAGAGGTGATGTTGGGAGTGTGCCCCGACATACCTATTCCAGGAGTCCAAGTGATCCTAGGGAATGACTTGTGCGGGACAAAGGTGTTGACAAGAGTCATGGCGGAGACTGTGCCAGAGGAGTGCCCAGAAGGCCACGGCACGGGTGGGACACCTGAGAGTGTGAACCTGACTGACATCCGAGGAGATGAGTCAGGAGACCGCCAAGCCATTGAGTACCCTGTTTCGGTAGTGAGGAAGGCAGAGGTGGCCGACGAGGAAGACGCTGGAGAAGGTGAGACAGTGTCGATTCAACCGGTGGAAGATATCGACGTAGATATAGCATGGCTGTTTGATGAAGGTCCAGCCCAGGAAAATGAAGTCTCGGTGAGGTCAAAAGTGAAGATGGCCCAGCCGAGGAAGACTCATGTGAAGAGAGCGGACCTGAGTAGAGCCCAGACTGCTGAAATTAAGGGTCAGAAGGTGAATGCAACTGTGCTGAGTATGAATGAGGGAAGATGTGGACATACTGAGGGCGGGAGTAGAGCGTCACGTTGTCCACGAGCACAGAGGCATAGGGATAGTGGAGTTAAGTTGTTTGAGGTGTCAGGAGTTGATATGTTTCACAGAAAACGTGGAGGAGAGATAGTGAGGAAGAGTAATAGCCGGGAAAGTGAAAGGAGAAGAGACAGTATGTGTGGAGAGATGCTTACGAGCACTCTAGGAGAGGTAAAGCGACATGTACGGTCGAGTGCTGTTGGATGTAGTACAGTGCCCGAAGAAACTTTTAGGGAACGAAGAAGAGTTGAAGGAGAGGAAATGGAGTGGTATAGAAGTGAAAAGTGCAGGAAGAAGATGATGATGCAAGCATGGAGGAATAGAAGAAAGCCGAGGACTCGATGTAAGTCAAACAGGATGAGGTCTCGGATAAATGAGACGAAAGGGAGGATAGTCGGTGAAGACGAGGGAGTGAAGTATGATGACAGGAGGCGGAAGTATAATGGCAGTAGATGGAAGTATGAAGACGACAGAGGAGATACAGACAGTAGATGTCTGACTCTGGACGAGAAGAGAAGAAGACGAGGAAACGGAGGGTGGAGACAATAAGTAGAGTGGACCAATGGATTGCAGGCGTCCAAGGAGGACAGCCTAGCCAACAGGTGCCAGAGAAGTCAGATCGTTTATGAGAAGATCATGTTTCTGGCGAGTTGTGAGCCAGATGTTGCAAGGAGCAACGAACTAATTGTAGACTCCTAAGGGAGTACGTAAGCAGATCAACCGTTCGAACCAATTGGTTGAAGAACGAGACAGTGTGGTGGCGGATGTATTATCCCGAGCTTTGCCACTGGAATAACTCTCAAAATAAGGGGAGGGGAGTGTTATGATCTCAGCCTGCAGGAGAAACGAGTCTCCCTTCTTGAGAGTTATTCAGCAAGCCTGACCCGATTAGAAGGTCTAGCAGAAATTGAGGTAATAATCCATATGTAAAATAGTTCCTTGGATATGTATATCAATTTGAGATTATGGGCAATGAAGAAGAAAATAGATAAATGACTGGCTAGGAGATGTGGACATTTTGCTGGAGGCGTGAGGCTCGCTTCCGGAGGACCTTGACCTCACTTGAGTGCCAGACATCGCAGGGGGAAGCCGCGCTCCGTTGAGCTCCCGCCAGAAGGGAACCCCTAGTGATATATCTCGAAGAGAAGAGAAGTGTGCGGACGTACCAGCTGTGGAATCGAGCTGGGAACGTTGTGGTCTCAAGTCCTGGTCGACGAGCAGATATTAAATCGCCCAGAAGCATTATTGTGGGCCGTGGAGCGCCCTGACCAAGCCTCGTCAGAGGAAGAAGCGCCCTCGACCAGACGTTCTGTGGTAAGCACGATATACGCCAGTTCATAGTGATTGCATTGTAGTTGGTCGTGTGCCCAGCGACAGTAGCGATGTTTATTTATAAGTTAGACATGTTTTAATAAGGCAGAAAGCCTGAAATAGGAGAGTGAAGAGGGAGGAACACGGAGCGACGTCCGTCCTCTCTGAGCGCTGGCGGACGACTGAGGGAGCCTGGCTCCGGATGGAGGAAGACCCTCCCAGCGAGTGAGGACCGCCACCAGGCGAGGTGGAGTATGGACCCGCCCAAAACGGGGGAGTCCACTCTCACTGTATGTAGAGAACAGATAGAGGTTTGAGGCAAGCATATTGTGTGGTTATTTTTGTTTATGTGTTAAAGGGGAACATTTTATTGGAGTGTCGATGGGTTGCAGGTTTGTCTTTTGGGGAAGAAGTTGCTGAGAACTTCGAAGCCAGCAGATGAAGTAGCTGATGAGACTCCAAGGTAGTGGAGCAGAGGACCTCGAGCTGTGAGGAGAAGCAGCAGTGAAGAGGAGTGTCACGTGCTTCTGTAGAGGTGGTGTAGCAGCCAAGAGAGCTGTGGAAGAACCTAACAGAAGGGTGAAGCACCGTAGTTGCACAAGGAAACTTCATGATAGCAGCCTGGAGGAGCTGCAGAGGATCCTGGTAGTGAAGCCCGGAAGAACCTAAGGATATTAGGGTTGTGAACTTCCAGAGGTGGAAGGGGAAGTTCTGGTGGATTACTAGTAGGGAGTTGATAGTGTTTGGTTGTCAGTAGCGTGCAAGACGCAGTGAGAGGTGAGTGACTGTTGGCATTCTTACGTCAAGGAGTGATTTATTCTGAAGCTTAGAGTTGCAGTCGTAGGCTTGATTACCTACAGATGTATGTGCTCGAGGACTGACAGTGATCGATTAATCATTGTTGTGTATCAATGAACATTTATACTGATATATGTTATTGCATTCAAATGCTGATTTTCTATATATATATGTTATCTTGCTGATGGTGCAACAGTGTGTAGGCTTGACCAACTTGAGGAGGTTAATAGAGTTCTGATGGTATTGGAGTGCAACCTGATTGTGATATTATAGAGTATAGGATTCATTATTATTATATGTGTGTATGTATCGTGTATGTGCTTTGTCCAGTAAATGTGTCACAATCTGCTGGTGTTTGCCCTTGTCCTAGTGAGGCTTCCCAGGAGGTAGTAAAGAAGGAGAGAGAGAGAGAAAGAACCAAGAACCACTGCCGTGGACAGGGTAAAAAGTAATACTAATAAGTCAAAAAGGGGATTGAGGAGATCATATCACCTAGGGAGAGAGTGGGGAGTCACAGCGGCTCGAGTGGGTGTGTGCACGTGACAACGAGGCTAAGTGTTGGAGCCGCATCCCCTAAACGTGTGACGCTGAGCCCCTCTCCAAGAGCCAGAAGCGCCAAGGGTGATCTCCTAGTATAAACACTCTACCGAGTTGTGGGTTGGGTTGTCCGTAGAGAAGGATCAACGACGACAACACCAACCAACCCACAGTCTATAATACTTGTAAATATTTGCGCATGTATGTTTGCACATGTAGCGATTAGAACACTTACACGTACTCCAACCCAATTGGCTACACACATCGACACACGTTAAACTAAAATTATATTTGCAAAACCCAAAACCTGGACCCGGATTCACAAAGCCCTTACGCAAATAGTTACGAACGTGTACATCTTGACTATCTTTGACGGCTTTGGTTACATATATTGAACAATTTACTAGCCTGAAAATTTCGCAATTTTCGCAATGCTACTGTTATAAACAGCCTCCTGGTGCTTCGGAGCTCATTAACTGTTCAATAATTGTAAACACAGCCGCCAATTTTGAGAAAAGATGGACAGGTTCGTAAAGGCTTGCGTAACTACTTCGTAAATCTGGCCCGAGGTCACTAATTTTGAGAAGTTAAACGAATATTTCTCTCTCTGGGTGCAGGGGCGACCGCTGCGACGGGTGGAGTGGGGGATGCAGGCGACCAACACCACCCTGCGGCTCCACAACGTGACGGCCGACATGCGTGGCTTGTACACCTGCCTCGGTAGTAACCAGGAGGGTGACGGCCACAGCAACGCTCTCAACCTCAACGTCCAGTGTGAGTGTTCATCCTCTTTTTCTCCTTTAATATATTATTAACATTATACATACATATATATATATATATATATTGTTGGGGTTTCCACCTCTCTATTATTCTCTACCCTTACTCTGGGGTGAGCAATAGTTATGCTCAAGGTAACTCACCGTAGCCCTGCGGGTCTTCCCTCGATCCTCACGGCGCCACTGCACGCCAGGAGAGTCTCCCAGTCAATCTTAACGGCCTCCTATTAAGAAAGAGTGAGAACACGACTCGTTCACATCGACTGTCGTGTGCCCTCCCCAACAATAGGGCTCTACGGTTATCCACAAGATCGCCAACTGGTGTTTAAGGTGGCCAGTAACACCATCAGTGGACTGGTGTATTCAGTGGTAGCCTTGGCAAGGTCACACTCAAAGATCAGGAATCAGGCAGGTACTTATTGTTATCACTCTATGTTTACCAGTATAATATAGCCACAAGATCAATGGAGGGAATGATAAAAACACAAAGATAGTTTTGTATTTTACTTAAAATGTATGAAAGATGTCACAAAGCCAAACAACAACAAATAAATCAGCAAATCCTGACGCGGCCGGAAGTTCCCACGAATAGTCTGCGATCATTAGGTGGCAACACCTCCCCCTCCTCATCAAGTGTCAAGAACAGCTGATCGCAATGGACTCTCCGCGCGAAATTTGCTTGTTTGCTAGATTCACGCGCGCTGTTTCATTAAATTCTCCAATATTACTAGAAACTCGCACACTCGATATTTGCTAAATACACCGTATTACTCAGTTACACTGTACTCAGGCTCAAACAGTCTTTTCTACAATCAATGCTATAATGATTCACTGTAATGGCTTCACATTGTTCTTCACTCAACAATATATTATGAACTATTAACACTGGAGTTTTCAGTACTTTCTCTCATTGGCGATAACGCAATGATTCACTGTACTCACAAATGATTATTCACTGAATGGACATAGACATATTTATGGTATATAAATCAATCATCAATACATGGAAAATAAATAGTTTCTGGGCACATAGCCTAACCTCCAAATACTGGCATAATATTATATATAATTTACCACTATATGTTCATATCAAAAATCTATAGAAAGATATACACAACACAGTAAATTTATCACTGGTTCCTGGTGCCTGTACACACCAATAATCAACATGAATATTACAAGTACTCTTGATAGTACTGTCTAGCACACTGGTGCTTTACCGTGACATGGGTGAGACTTGCTCACGACATATAAAATCCTCAGGCTAGAAAATATAGCCAAATAAT
This sequence comes from Procambarus clarkii, assembly GCF_040958095.1. NCBI lineage: Eukaryota > Metazoa > Arthropoda > Malacostraca > Decapoda > Cambaridae > Procambarus > Procambarus clarkii. Next base: position 38,308,775 of record NC_091193.1, read on the forward strand.
ATAGCTAACTAAAGGGGAATGGGGAGGGAACTAGAACCACCTACTTCACCCTATCCTCCGATGAGAGTCGAGATGTAGCTCCTGGTCCTCGTGTCGGGAACGCCCCCACACTACACGTCGTCGTGTCCTACCAGAGCCTCTCGTCGTCCCACCGTTTAGCGCGTCGTCTCCGTGCCTCCTCACTGCAGGTCCGTCCTCCTCCTTGACTTCTTGAAGGTTGGAGTCGGTCTCCTGGCCGTCGTCTTCTCCCAGCAACGGCTGTCGCCTACGTCTCAGCTCCAGTCGTCCGGTTCCCCAAATAGTCCTCTCTTCCTCAGCTACCCAGTGGCTCTGTCAGCCACTACGCTGTCACGAACTGGTGAATTGCCACAGACGTCAACATACGTCACTGCACGGCTTCACTGCTACTGGCACAGTACCTGACTGGAGCACTTGTTGCTCAAATAACCGTCAATTCCCTCTTCTGGTTCAACACATGAACTAGGGAAGACTTCTCAGAGTACTGGCGGACTTCCGATGACGCGTAAATCCACGGGAGCTGGAATAACTGTCCGACTGACAGGACCACTCGTCGCACGTCCGACCTCTATGACGTGTAGTGTCTGACTGCTGGCGCCAGCTCGGCGCGCTGGCCGGACCCCCTTCCTTCGTGACGTCACTTTTACTATGGGAAGTTTTCATTGGCTCCCGGTGCCACCTTGCTGTCGATGACCAATCCGGTGCCACTGACGTCACACGGTTTTGGCGGGAGATCAGGGAAGCCAGCGCCATCTTGGCTCCCTAAAGGGCCTAAACCACAGGCCAAAATATCACTATTTCACAAATTTCTCGGCTCTCCGAGAACACTTCACTCTCTCCCATATATCGAATTGTAGCCTGCAACGTAGAGAACGCTTGGGAAAAGTAGACATGACTCTTACTGCAGGCGTGGGAGAATTATATGGGGGGGAACTCCGTCACAATATATATATATATATATATATATATATATATATATATATATATATATATATATATATATATATATATATATGACAATGTCAGACCACGGAGGAAAAATGAAACAGGAATTTCCTTAAGTACTTTCGTATATTAAATACATCTTCAGAAGGTCTGAAGATCTGACCTTCTGAAGATGTATTTAATATACGAAAGTACTTAAGGAAATTCCTGTTTCATTTTTCCTCCGTGGTCTGACATTGTCACATTCTTAATCACGTGTTTATTTTCGTGATACACACACACACACACACACATATATATATATATATATATATATATATATATATATATATATATATATATATATATATATATATATATATATATATATATATATATATATATATAGAGGGGTACCACCACTGGTTTAATTAAAGGGACCCACATCCTCGAAGAAGAAAATAAATAGTGTTCAGAGAAGACCTTGTGGATTCTCACTGAATACTTTAATCTTTTCCTCTCCTACCACCCCTATTATTTTTTTTTGTTTTTATTTGATTTTATTGCAATGTTACAGTTTACAGAAAACACACACTTATATAACAATATAACAATATACCAATCAGTGTTCGAAGACCTCGTCCAGTTCCTCGGGGGTCGGGTGCGTACCCAATATATATATATATATATATATCCCAATATATATATATATATATATATATATATATATACCCAATATATATATATATATATATATATATATATATATATATATATATATATATATATATATATGTATATATATATATATATATATATATATATATATATATATATATATATATATATATATATATATATATATATATATTAGTATATTTTGGTAGCATTCTTTCTTGTAAACATATATTATTAAATATGAACGAAAAAGTAATATTAATATTAATAATTCTAACACGAATTTTCTCAATATTTCTTATGTTTCTTTTCATTGTCGATGGTAATTGAAAAATCAGTTCTCCAAAATTAATTTTTATTTCTAATCTGACGCGACACTTGAATGCGTTTCGTAATAACTTATTACATTTTCAAAGACTTTAGTTTACACACACACAACTATAACCTGCAAACACTAAACAGAGTCCTACTATGCTATAATTTAAATGGCTTTCATTTTATGTACCTGCATTTGGGTGAGGTGATATGTTACAACAGTTTTGGATGAGGTGAAAACACAAGACAGAACACGAAACAATGGGTATGATATTGGGTACGTTTTAAAGGGAAGAATGGAAGTAACTGAAAAGGGCTTATTGGCCCATATTTCTTGATGCTTCTATATTGGTGCGAAGTCTTGAAGTGGGTAGAATATAGTCGTGCATTAATTGACTATTGATTGCTGGTGTTGACTTTTTGATGTGTAGTGCCTCGCAGGTATCAAGCCGCCTGCTATCGCTGTATCTATCGATTATTTATGTGTTGTTTGTTAAGACTTCTCTGGTGATGGTCTGGTTGTGGGAAGAGATTATATGTTTCTTAATGGAGCCCTGTTGCTTATGCATCGTTAATTGCCTGGAAAGAGATGTTGTTGTCTTGCCTATATACTGAGTTCTTTGAGGCTTACTGTCCCCAGGTAGGCATTTGAAGGCATAGACGACATTGGTCTCTTTTAAAGCGTTCTGCTTTGTGTCTGGGGAGTTTCTCATGAGTAGGCTGGCCGTTTTTTTGGTTTTATTGTAAATCGTCAATTGTATCTTCTGATTTTTGTCTGTAGGGATAACGTTCCTATTAACAATATCTTTCAGGACCCTTTCCTCCGTTTTATGAGCTGTGGAAAAGAAGTTCCTGTAAAATAGTCTAATAGGGGGTATAGGTGTTGTGTTAGTTGTCTCTTCAGAGGTTGCATGGCGTTTCACTTTCCTTCTTATGATGTCTTCCACGAAACCATTGGAGAAGCCGTTGTTGACTAGGACCTGCCTTACCCTACAGAGTTCTTCATCGACTTGCTTCCATCTTGAGTTGTGGCTGAGAGCACAGTCGACATAGCGTTAACAACACTCCTCTTGTACCTGTCTGGGCAGTCACTGTTGGCAATGAGGCACATTCCTCTTTTTGTTTCCTTAGTGTAGACTGCAGTGTGGAAACCTCCGCTCCTTTCCATGACTGTTACATCTAGAAAGGGCAGCTTCCCATCCTTCTCCATCTCGTAAGTAAAATGCAACACAGAATTCCGCTCACATGCCTCCTTCAGCTCCTGCAGATGTCTAACATCAGGTATCTGTGTAAAAATGTCGTCAACATACCTGCAGCATATGGCCGGTTATAAGTTCATGTTGACTAAGACCTTTTGTTAGATGGTACCCATGTAGAAGTTTGCAAACAGGACACCTAGGGGAGAACCCATGGCGACCCCATCTACTTGCTTATACATGTGCCCATCCGGGCTCAAGAAGGGTGCCTCTTTAGTACAAGCTTGGAGTAGTTTCCTTAGAATGTTTTCTGGTATGTCAAGAGGAGTACAGGCCGGATCACGATACACTCTGTCGGCTATCATCCCGATTGTTTCATCCGCAGGTACATTGGTAAACAGCGATTCTACGTCCAACGAGGCTCTTATCCCTGTGGCTTGTGTGCCCCGCAGTAAGTCAACAAATTCCTTTGGGGACTTCAGGCTGAAGGTTCAAGGAACAAAAGGAGTCAGCAAGCCGTTGAGTCGCTTCGCCTGTCTGTACGTGGGTGTGGGTATCTGGCTGATGATTGGCCGAAGTGGGTTTCCAGGCTTGTGTGTCTTGACATTTCCATACGCGTATCCAGGTTTGTATTCCCCAATGATCTTTGGCAGGTGGAGTCTGTATTTCTTGGCGGTCACAGTTTCGATATATTTGTTGACCTTTGCTTACAATTCGGCTGTAGTGTCCTTCGTTACCCTTTGGAATTTAGTTTGGTCAGAGAGTATGAGGTTTATTTTCGCCAGATATTCGTCTTTTTTAAGAATGATATATATTGGCGACTTGTCACATCTCCTTGTTCTCACGAAGGCTCTTAGCTGCCGCTTTGAGCTCGGGGGACAGTATGGTGCTTCTGTAGTTGCCTCGATTCTTTCCTCCTTCTGCAATAAGTTCTGCTTGTAAGGTGTCTTTGGTGGTGACCTTTTTTTTGTGTCTCGTGGTCGAATATGTCGTCCAACAGGATTTCCAACTCCACTTTCCGGGCCATCTCACTTGGTCTGGACATAACGTGACAGTTTATACCCAGATTTAGGGGAGTGACTTCATCCTCAGTGAGGTTGATTCCAGCAAGGTCCAGGAAGCCGTCTCTTGGTTGTGGAATTGCCATAGGTCCTCCATATAACGTTGTTAGTTTCTTGATAATCCTTGTTTCAGTGCTGAGGTGATGTTGGTCTGTGAGGATGTCGAGGTGTTGCTCGATACGAGTACGGAAGTTTTCGTCGATGTTGCTGTTTCTCCATTGGTTTGTAGCATGAAGTAGTTGCATTTTGTTGTCTTTGATTTCATTTTCAGCTTTGTGTATCTGATTTCGAATCAGATCGTGGCGATATTTTATCGCGAAAGCTAGATTCCTTGCTGCTGGGTCGGGCGTTTTAATATTAGTATATTTTGGTAGCAGTCTTTCTTGTAAACATATATTATTAAATATGACCAAAAGAGTAAGATTAATAATTCTAACACGAATTTTCTCAATAGTTCTTATGTTTCTTTTCACTGTCGATGATAATTGAAAAATCAATTCTCCAAAATTAATTTTTATTTCTAGTCTGACTCGACACTTGAACGCGTTTCGTAATAACTTATTACATTTTCAAAGACTTTAGTTTACATACACACAACTATAACCTGTAAACACTAAACAGAGTCCTACTGTGCAATAATTTATATGGCTTTCATTTTATATCAATGCATTTGGGTGAGGTGATATGTTACAACAGTTTTGGATGAGGTGAAAACACATGACAGAACACGAAACAATGGGTATGATATTGGGTAAGTTTTAAAGGGAAGAATGGAAGTAACTGCAAAGGGCCTATTGGCCCATATTTCTTGATTTTTCTATATTGGTGCGGAGTCTTGAAGTGGGTCCATTAAGAAGTCCACTAAGGAACATATAATCTCTTCCCACAACCAGACCATCACCAGAGAATTCTTAACTAAAAACACAGAAATCATCGACAGATACAGCGATAGCAGGCGGCTTGACATCTGCGAGGCACTACACATCAAGAAGTCAACACCAGCATTCAACAGCCAATTAATGCACAACTATATTCCACCCACTTCAAGACTCCGCACCAATATAGAAGCATCAAGAAATATGGGCTAATAGGCCCTTTGCAGTTACTTCTATTCTTCCCTTTAAAACTTACCCAGTATCATACGACACATGGAGGGTGTCGACACATGGGCGTCGACACATGGAGGGTGTCGACACATGGAGGGCATCGACACATGGGATCGTCGACACATGGAAGGTGTCGACACATGAAGCGGCGACGACACATGGAGGGCGTCGACACATGGAGGGTGTCGACACATGGAGGACGTCGACACATGGAGGGGTGTCGACACACAGAGGGCGTCGACACATGGAGGAGTGTCGACACATGGAGGGCGTTGACACATGGAGGGCGTCGACACAAGTAGGGCGTCGACACATGGAGGGTGTCGACACATAGAGGGCGTCAACATATAGAGGGGTTCGACACAGGGAGAGGTGTCTACACATGTAGGGCATCGACACATGGAGGGCGTCGAAATATAGAGTGCGTTGACACATGGAGAACGTCTACACATAGAAGGCGTCGACACATGGAGGGTGTCGACACATAGAGAACGTCGACACATAGAGGGCGTGGACACATCGAGAGGTGTCGACACATGGAGAGGGTCGGCACATGGTGGGTGTCGACACATGGAGAGCGTCAACACATGGAGGGTGTCGACACATGGAGGGTGTCAACGCCCTTCATGTGTCGACGCATGGAGGGTGTCGACACATGGAGGGCGTCAACACATGGAGGGGGTCGGCATATGGAGGGCGTCGACACATGGAGGACGTCGACACATAGAGGACGTCGACACATGGAAAACGTCGACACATTGAGGGCGTCGACACACGTAGGTGTGTCGACACATGGAGGGCGTCGACGCATGGAGGGTGTCGACACATGGATTGTGTCGACACATTGAGGGCGTTGACACACGGAGGGCGTCGACACATGTAGGGTGTAGACACATGGAGAGAGTCGACACTTAGAGGGCGTTGACAGATGGAGAGCGTCGACAGATGGAGGACATCAACACCTCGAGGACGTCGACACATGGATGGTGTCGACACATGGAGAGCATCGACACATGGAGGGCGTCGACACATGGAGGGCGTTTGAAACATGGAGGGGTGTCGACACATGGTGAGCGTCGACACATGAAGGATGTTGACACATGGAGAGCGTCGACATATGGAGGAATGTCGGCACATTGAGAGCGTCGACACATGGAAGGTGTCGACATATGGAGGGCTCGACACATGGATGGTGTCGACACATGGAGGGCGTCGACACATGTAGGGCGTCGACACGTAGAGGACGTCGACACATGGAGAACGTCGACACATGGAAGACCTCGACATATGGATGGCGTCTTAACATGGGGAGCGTCGAAACATGGAGGGCGTCGACACATGGAGGGCGTCGAAACATGGAGGACGTTGACACATAGAGGGCGTCGACACATGGAGGGTGTCGACACAAGGAGGGCGTGGACGCAAGGAGGGCGTCGATACGTAGAGGGCGTCGACACATGAAGGGCGACGACACAAGGAGGCCGTCGACACATGAAGGGCGTCGACACATGGAGGACGTCGACACATGGAGGGTGTCGACAGATGGAGGGCGTCGACACATAGAGGGCGTCGACACACGTAGGGTGACGACACATGGCGGGCGTCGACACATAGAGGACGTCGACAGATCGAGGACGTCGACACATGAATGGTGTCGACACATGGAGGGTATCGACACATGGAGGGCATCAACACATGGAGGGCGTCGACACATGGAGGACGTCGACACATAGAGCGCGTAGACACATGGAGGGCGTCGACACATGGAGAGCGTCGACTCATGAAGAGCGTCGACACATGGAGGGTGTAGACACATGGAGGGTGTAGACACATGGAGGGGTATCGACACATGGAGGGCGTCGAAACATGGAGGGTGTCGACACATAGAGGGCGTCGACACATGGAGGGCGTCGACACATGGAGGGCGTTGACACATGGAGGGCGTTGACACATGCAGGGTGTCGAAACATGGATGGTGTCGACACATAGAGGGCGTCGACACATGGAGGGTGTCGACACATAGAGGGCGTCAACATATAGAGGGGTTCGACACAGGGAGAGGTGTTTACACATGTAGGGCGTCGACACATGGAGGACGGCGACACATGGATAGTGTCGACACATGGAGGGCATCGACACATGGAGGGCGTCGAGATATAGAGTGCGTTGACACATGGAGGGCACCGACACATGGAGAACGTCGACACATAGAGGGCGTGGACACATCGAGGGGTGTCGACACATGGAGAGGGTCGACACATGGAGGGTGTCGACACATAGAGGGCGTCGACACATGGAGGGGTGTCGACACATGGAGAGCGTCAACACATGGAGGGTGTCGACACATAGAGGGCGTCGACACATGGAGGGCGTCAACATATAGAGGGGTTCGACACAGGGAGAGGTGTCTACACATGTAGGGCATCGACACATGGAGGGCGTCGAAATATAGAGTGCGTTGACACATGGAGAACGTCTACACATAGAAGGCGTCGACACATGGAGGGTGTCGACACATAGAGAACGTCGACACATAGAGGGCGTGGACACATCGAGATGTGTCGACACATGGAGAGGGTCGGCACATGGAGGGTGTCGACACATATAGGGGTGTCGACACATGGAGAGCGTCAACACATGGAGGGTGTCGACACATGGAGGGTGTTAACGCCCTTCATGTGTCGACGCATGGAGGGTGTCGACACATGGAGGGCGTCAACACATGGAGGGGGTCGGCATATGGAGGGCGTCGACACATGGAGGACGTCGACACATAGAGGACGTCGACACATGGAAAACGTCGACACATTGAGGGCGTCGACACACGTAGGTGTGTCGACACATGGAGGGCGTCGACGCATGGAGGGTGTCGACACATGGATTGTGTCGACACATTGAGGGCGTTGACACACGGAGGGCGTCGACACATGTAGGGTGTCGACACATGGAGAGAGTCGACACTTAGAGGGCGTTGACAGATGGAGAGCGTCGACAGATGGAGGACATCAACACCTCGAGGACGTCGACACATGGATGGTGTCGACACATGGAGAGCATCGACACATAGAGGTCGTCGACACATGGAGGGCGTCGACACATGGAGGGCGTCGACACATGGAGGGCGTCGACACATGGAGGGCGTTTGAAACATGGAGGGGTGTCGACACATGGTGAGCGTCGACACATGAAGGATGTTGACACATGGAGAGCGTCGACATATGGAGGAATGTCGGCACATTGAGAGCGTCGACACATGGAAGGTGTCGACATATGGAGGGCTCGACACATGGATGGTGTCGACACATGGAGGGCGTCGACACATGTAGGGCGTCGACACGTAGAGGACGTCGACACATGGAGAACGTCGACACATGGAAGACCTCGACATATGGATGGCGTTTTAACATGGGGAGCGTCGAAACATGGAGGGCGTCGACACATGGAGGGCGTCGAAACATGGAGGACGTTGACACATAGAGGGCGTCGACACATGGAGGGTGTCGACACAAGGAGGGCGTGGACGCAAGGAGGGCGTCGATACGTAGAGGGCGTCGACACATGAAGGGCGACGACACAAGGAGGCCGTCGACACATGAAGGGCGTCGACACATGGAGGACGTCGACACATGGAGGGTGTCGACAGATGGAGGGCGTCGACACATAGAGGGCGTCGACACACGTAGGGTGACGACACATAGCGGGCGTCGACACATAGAGGACGTCGACACATCGAGGACGTCGACACATGAATGGTGTCGACACATGGAGGGTATCGACACATGGAGGGCATCAACACATGGAGGGCGTCGACACATGGAGGACGTCGACACATAGAGCGCATAGACACATGGAGGGCGTCGACACATGGAGAGCGTCGACACATGAAGAGCGTCGACACATGGAGGGTGTAGACACATGGAGGGTGTAGACACATGGAGGGGTATCGACACATGGAGGGCGTCGAAACATGGAGGGTGTCGACACATAGAGGGCGTCGACACATGGAGGGCGTCGACACATGGAGGGCGTTGACACATGGAGGGCGTTGACACATGGAGGGTGTCGAAACATGGATGGTGTCGACACATAGAGGGCGTCGACACATGGAGGACGTCGACACATGGAGGGTGTCGACACAAAGAGGGCGTCAACATATAGAGGGGTTCGACACAGGGAGAGGTGTTTACACATGTAGGGCGTCGACACATGGAGGACGGCGACACATGGATAGTGTCGACACATGGAGGGCATCGACACATGGAGGGCGTCGAGATATAGAGTGCGTTGACACATGGAGTGCACCGACACATGGAGAACGTCGACACATAGAGGGCGTGGACACATCGAGGGGTGTCAACACATGGAGAGGGTCGACACATGGAGGGTGTCGACACATAGAGGGCGTCGACACATGGAGGGGTGTCGACACATGGAGAGCGTCAACACATGGAGGGTGTCGACACATAGAGGGCGTCGACACATGGAGGGTGTCGACACATAGAGGGCGTCGACACATGGAGGGGTGTCGACACATGGAGAGCGTAAACACATGGAGGGTGTCGACAAATGGAGGGTGTCAACGCCCTTCATGTGTCGACGCATGGAGGGTGTCGACACATGGAGGGCGTCGACACATGGAGGGCGTCGGCATATGGAAGGCGTCGACACATGGAGGGCGTCGACACATAGAGGACGTCGACACATGGAGAACGTCGACACATTGAGGGCGTCGACACACGTAGGTGTGTCGACACATGGAGGGCGTCGACGCATGGAGGGTGTCGACACATGGAGGGCGTCGTCACATTGAGGGCGTCGACACATGTAGGGTGTCGACACATGGAGAGAGTCGACACATAGAGGGCGTTGACACATGGAGAGCGTCGACACATGGAGGACATCAACACCTCGAGGACTCCGACACATGGATGGTGTCGACACATGGAGAGCATCGACACATGGAGGTCGTCGACACATGGAGGGCGTCGACACATGGAGGGCATCGAAACATGGAGGGTATCGACACGTTCAGGACGTCGACACATAGAGGACGTTTGAAACATGGAGGGGTGTCGATACATGGTGAGCGTCGACACATGGAGGATGTTGACACATGGAGAGCGTCGACATATGGAGGAATGTCGACACATTGTGAGCGTCGACACATGGAGAGGTGTCAACACATGGAGGGCGTCGACACATGGAGGGTGTCGACACATAGAGGGTGTCGACACATGAAGGGCGTCGACACATGGTGGGTGTCGACACATGGAAGGTGTCGACACATGGAGGGCGTCGACATATGGAGGGCGTCGACACATGGAGGGTGTCGACACATGGAGGGTGTCGACACATGGAGGGCGTCGACACATGGAGAGGTGTCGACACATGGAGGGCGTCGACACATGGAGGGTGTCGACACATAGAGGGTGTCGACACATGAAGGGCGTCGACACATGGAGGGTGTCGACACATGGAGGGCGTCGACCAATGGAGGGCGTAGACACATAGAGGGCGTCGACACATGGAGGGCGTCGACACATGGAGGGTGTCGACATATGGAGGGCATAGACACATGGAGGGTATCGACACATTCAGGACGTCGACACATGGAGGACATTGACACATAGAGGGCGTCGACACATGGAGGGGTGTCGGCACATGGTGCGCGTCGACATATGGAGGGATGTCGACACATAGAGAGCGTCGACGCATGGTAGGTGTGGATCCATGGAGGGCGTCGACACATGGAGGACGTCGACACATGGAGAGCGTCAACACATGGAGGACGTCGACACATGGAGGAGGTCGACATATGGAGGGCGTCGACACATGGAGAGCGTCGAAACATGGAGGGCGTCGTCACATGGAGGACGTCGACACATGGGGGGCGTCGACACATGGAGGACGTCGACACATAGAGGGCTTCGACACATGGAGGGATGTCGACACATAGAGAGCGTCGACGCATGGTAGGTGTGGATCCATGGAGGGCGTCGACACATGGAGGACGTCGAAACATGGAGAGCGTCAACACATGGAGGACGTCGACACATGGAGGAGGTCGACGTATGGAGGGCGTCGACACATGGAGAGCGTCGAAACATGGAGGGCGTCGACACATGGAGGACGTCGACACATGGGGGGCGTCGACACATGGAGGACGTCGACACATAGAGGGCTTCGACACATGGAGAGGTGTCGACACATGGAGGGCGTCGACACATGTAGGGTGTCGACACATGGAGAGAGTCGACACATAGAGGGCGTTGACACATGGAGAGCGTCGACACATGGAGGACACCAACACCTCGAGGACTCCGACACATGGATGGTGTCGACACATGGAGAGCATCGACACATGGAGGACGTCGACACATGGGGGGCGTCGACACATGGAGGACGTCGACACATAGAGGGCTTCGACACATGGAGAGGTGTCGACACATGGAGGGCGTCGACACATGGAGGGTGTCGACACATGGAGAGCGTCAACACATGGAGGGTGTCGACACATGGAGGGTGTCAACGCCCTTCATGTGTCGACGCATGGAGGGTGTCGACACATGGAGGGCGTCGACACATGGAGGGCGTCGGCATATGGAAGGCGTCGACACATGGAGGGCGTCGACACATAGAGCACGTCGACACATGGAGAACGTCGACACATTGAGGGCGTCGACACACGTAGGTGTGTCGACACATGGAGGGCGTCGACGCATGGAGGGTGTCGACACATGGAGGGCGTCGTCACATTGAGGGCGTCGACACATGTAGGGTGTCGACACATGGAGAGAGTCGACACATAGAGGGCGTTGACACATGGAGAGCGTCGACACATGGAGGACATCAACACCTCGAGGACTCCGACACATGGATGGTGTCGACACATGGAGAGCATCGACACATGGAGGTCGTCGACACATGGAGGGCGTCGACACATGGAGGGCATCGAAACATGGAGGGTATCGACACGTTCAGGACGTCGACACATAGAGGGCGTTTGAAACATGGAGGGGTGTCGATACATGGTGAGCGTCGACACATGGAGGATGTTGACACATGGAGAGCGTCGACATATGGAGGAATGTCGACACATTGAGAGCGTCGACACATGGAAGGTGTCGACATATGGAGGGCTCGACACATGGATGGTGTCGACACATGGATGGCGTCGACACATGTAGGGCGTCGACACGTAGAGGACGTCGACACATTCAGAACGTCGACACATGGAGGACCTCGACATATGGATGGCGTCTTCACATGGGGAGCGTCGAAACATGGAGGGCGTCGACACATGGAGGGCGTCGACACATAGAGGGTGTCGACACATGAAGGGCGTCGACACATGGTGGGTGTCGACACATGGAAGGTGTCGACACATGGAGGGTGTCGACACATGGAGGGTGTCGACACATGGAGGGCGTCGACACATGGAGAGGTGTCGACACATGGAGGGCGTCGACACATGGAGGGTGTCGACACATAGAGGGTGTCGACACATGAAGGGCGTCGACACATGGAGGGTGTCGACACATGGAGGGCGTCGACCAATGGAGGGCGTCGACACATAGAGGGCGTCGACACATGGAGGGCGTCGACACATGGAGGGTGTCGACATATGGAGGGCATAGACACATGGAGGGTATCGACACATTCAGGACGTCGTCACATGGAGGACATTGACACATAGAGGGCGTCGACACATGGAGGGGTGTCGGCACATGGTGCGCGTCGACATATGGAGGGATGTCGACACATAGAGAGCGTCGACGCATGGTTGGTGTGGATCCATGGAGGGCGTCGACACATGGAGGACGTCGACACATGGAGAGCGTCAACACATGGAGGACGTCGACACATGGAGGAGGTCGACATATGGAGGGCGTCGACACATGGAGAGCGTCGAAACATGGAGGGCGTCGACACATGTAGGACGTCGACACATGGGGGCGTCGACACATGGAGGACGTCGACACATAGAGGGCTTCGACACATGGAGAGGTGTCGACACATGGAGGGCGTCGACACATGGAGGGTGTCGACACATGGAGGGTGTCGACATATGGAGGGCGTCGGCACATGGAGGGGGTCGACACATAGAGGACGTCGACACATGGATGACGTCGACACATGGAAAGGTGTCGACATATGGAGGGCGTCGACACATGAAGAGCGTCGAAACATGGAGGGTGTCGACACATGGAGGACGTCGACACATGGAGGGCGTCGACACATGGAGGACGTTGACACATAGAGGGCGTCGACACATGGAGAGAGGTCGACACATGGAGGACGTTGCCACATAGAGGGCGTCGACACATGGAGGGCGTCGACACATGGAGGACATCGACACATGGAGGGCGTCGACACATGGAGAGGTGTCGACACATGGAGGGCGTCGACATATGGAGGGTGTCGACATATGGAGGGGGTCGACACATGGTGGGCGTCTACACATTTAGGGGGTCGACACGTGGAGAGTGTCGACACATGGAGTGTGTCGACACATGGAGGGCGTCGACACATGGAGGGCGTCGAAGCTAACAACATTCCCCTCAAGAAGTCACGACGCCCTTGAAGTGCCTTGCACTCTGCAACATGTATTTCTATATGACTTTGTTGCAAGAAAATGGTCTCGTATATGAGTGTATGACCGCAGCTCAGACGGCCAGCAGTGCCGGGCCCACTTGCCATGGTCTCTAGTGCACTTGAGCGGTGGGGACGACCCGACCAGGCACACTATATGCCGCCATTATACCACAAGTTATCCCCGCGGCCCCACTCTTCACCCAGGACACTCTCCCTGACCCAGGTGTACCGGGGCAGAGTACCTGTAGTGCTGGTACGGCTCTACAGGTACATGCCTCCATCCCTCTCCCGCAGCTATAGAGCGGTCCATTAGAGGAGCGTTTAGTGGCGCGTGTGGGTCAGTGGTGGTGGTGGTGGGAGCGCCTCGGGCGAGTCATGGGAGGCTGTGCTGGTAGAGGAGGTGGGAGGCAGCTGGTGTGGGGGTGTAGTTGTGGGGGAAATGTAGCACAACTTTCAAGCTCATTACGGCTCTCTTTATTGACTAGTACTTGGTCGTTACGGCCGGAGAGCTCTAAGTTACGCTCGGGGAGTTCTACGTTACTGCCGGGGAGCTCTATGTTACGCCCAGGGAGCTCTATGTTACGGCCGAGGAGCTCTAAGTTACCCTCGGGGAGTTCTAAGTTATACCCAGGGCGCTCTAAGTTACGGCCGGGGAGCTTTATGTTACGCCCAGGGAGTTCTATGTTACGGCCGGGGAGCTCTAAGCTACCCTCAGAGAGTTCTAAATTACACTCGGGGAGCTCCAAGTTATGCCTGAGGAGCTCTAAGTTACCCCCAGGGCGCTCTAGGTTACGCCTGGGGAGCTCTAAGTTAAACCGCAGGAGCTCTAAGTTACTCCCAATGCGCTCTAAGTTACCCCTGAGGAGCTCTAAGTTACTCCCAATGCACTCTAAGTTACGCCCTGGGAGCTCTAAGTTACGCCCCAGGAGCTCTAACTTATCCCCGGGAGCTCAAAATTACCCCAGGGAGCTCTAAGTTACGCCCCGGGAGCTGTAAGTTATTCCAAGGGAGCTCTAAGTTACGCCCAGGGAGCTCTAAATTACACACTGGAAGCTTTAAGTTACCCCCGGGGAGCTCTAAGTATCTCCAGGGACCTCTCAGTTTCACACGGGGAGCTGTAAGTTACACCCGGGGAGTTCTAAGTTACCCTGGGGAGCTCTTAAGTTACGCCCGGGGAGCTCTAAGTTCCGCCCAGGGAGCTCTAGGTTACGCCTGAGAGCTCTAAGTTACCTCCTGGGAGCTCTAAGCTGCGCCCGGGGAGCTCTAAGTTAAGCCCGGGGAGCTCTAAGTTACGCCTGGGAAGCTCTAAATTACCCCCCCGAAGAACTCTAAGTTTCCCACGGCGCGCTCAATGTTACCCCCCCCCCCCGGGAGCTCCAAGTTACGGCCAGGAAGATCTAAATTCCACCCAGGGAGCTCTAAGTTACGCCCGAGGAGCTCTAAGTTATGCCTGGGGAGCTCTAGGTCACAGCAAGGAAGATCTAAGTTACCCACAGGAGCTCTAAATTATGGCCAGGGAGCTCTATGTTTCGGCCGGGGAGCTCTAAGTTACCCTCGGAGAGTTGTAAGTTACCCCCGGGGAGCTCTAAGGTACACCCGGGGAACTCTAAATTTCCCACCCAAGGAGCTTTAAGTTAACCCCGGAGAGCTCTAAGTTACCCACCCTGGGGAGATCTAAGTTATGCCCGGGGAGCTCTAAGTTACGCCCAGGGAGCTCTATGTTTCGGCTAAGGAGATCTATGTTACCCTCGGGGAGCTCTAAGTTACCCCCAGGGCGCCCTAGGTTACGCCTGGGGAGCTCTAAGTTACGCCGCGGGAGCTCTACGTTAC
This sequence comes from Procambarus clarkii, assembly GCF_040958095.1. NCBI lineage: Eukaryota > Metazoa > Arthropoda > Malacostraca > Decapoda > Cambaridae > Procambarus > Procambarus clarkii. The sequence continues at coordinate 38,324,498 of NC_091193.1, forward strand.
CTCCGGGAGCTCTATGTTACGTCCGGGGAGCTCTAATATACCCCCGGGAGCTCTACGTTACCCACAGGGCGCTCTAAGGTACGCCCGGGGAGCTCTAAGTTACGCCTCGGGAGCTCTAAGTTATCCCCGGGAGCTCAAAATTACCCCGGGGAGCTCTAAGTTACGCCCCGAAAGCTCTAAATTATTCCCAGGGAGCTCTAAGTTACCCACTGGAAGCTCTAAGTTATCCCGGGAGCTCTAAGTATCCCCAGGGATAAGTTAGGCCCGGAGAGCTCAATGCTACCCACGGGGAGCTCTAAGTTACGCCCGGGGAGCTCTATGCTACCCATGGGGAGCTCTATGCTATCCACGGGGAGCTCTAAGTTACGCCTCGGGAGCTCTAAGTTATCCCCGGGAGCTCAAAATTACCCCGGGGAGCTCTAAGTTACGCCCCGAAAGCTCTAAATTATTCCCAGGGAGCTCTAAGTTACCCACTGGAAGCTCTAAGTTATCCCGGGAACTCTAAGTATCCCCAGGGATAAGTTAGGCCCGGAGAGCTCTATGCTACCCACGGGGAGCTCTAAGTTACGCCCCGGTGAGCTCTAAGCTACGCCCGGGAAGCTCTAAGTTACGCCCGGAAGCACTAAGTTACGCCCGAGGAGCTTTCAGTTACCCCCCAGGGCGCTCTAATTTACGCCTGGGGAACTCTAAGTTACCCCCCGGGGCTCTATATTTCTCCCAAAGGAGCTCTAAGTTACCCACGGGGCGCTCTAATTTACGCCCCGGGAGCTCTAGGTTACCCCAGGGAAGCTCTAAGTTACCCTCCCTCCCCGAAGAGCTCTGGGTTACTCCCGGGGAGCTCTATGTTAACCCCGGAGAGCTCTAAGTTACGCCCTGGGAGCTCTAAGTTACCCTCGGGGAGCTCTAAATTACGCCCTGGGAGCTCTAAGGTAACCCCGGGGAGCTCTAGGTTACACCCAGGGAGCTCTAAGTTACCCATAGGGAGCTCTAACTTACGCGCGAGAGCTCTACGTTCCGCTCGGGGAGCTCTAAGTTACCTACAGTGCGTTCAAAGTTATGCCCGGGGAGCTCTAAGTTACCCTCGGGGAGTTATAAGTTGCCCACGGGAAACTCTAGGTTACTCCTGGAAGCTCTAAGTTTCCCCCGGGAGCTCTAAGTTGCGTCCAGGGAGCTTCAAGTTATTCCCAGGGAGCTCTAAGTTACGCCCGGAAGCTCTAAGTTATGCCCGAGGAGCTTTCAGTTACCCCCCAGGGCGCTCTAATTTACGCCTGGGGAACTCTACGTTACCCCCTGGAGCTCTATATTTCTCCCAAAGGAGCTCTAAGTTACCCACGGGGCACTCTAATTTACGCCCCGGGAGCTCTAGGTTACCCCAGGGAAGCTCTAAGTTACCCTCCCTCCCCGAAGAGCTCTGGGGTACTCCCGGTGAGCTCTATGTTAACCCCAGATAGCTCTAAGTTACGCCCTGGGAGCTCTAAGTTACCCTCGGGGAGCTCTAAGTTACGCCCTGGGAGCTCCAAGTTAACCCCGGGGAGCTCTAAGTTACACCCAGGGAGCTCTAAGTTACCCATAGGGAGCTCTAACTTACGCCCGGGAGCTCAATGTGCCGCTCGGCGAGCTCTAAGTTACCTACAGTGCGCTCAAAGTTACGCCCGGGGAGCTCAAAGTTACCCACGGGGAGTTATAAGTTGCCCACGGGAAACTCTAGGTTACTCCTGGGAGCTCTAAGTTACCCCCGGGAGCTCTAAGTTGCGCCCAGGGAGCTTCAAGTTATTCCCAGGGAGCTCTAATTTACGCCCAGGGAGCTCTAAGTTACCCCCATGGCGATCTAATTTACGCCTGGGGAGCTCTAAGTTATCCCCAGGTTAGCTCCAAGTTACGCCCCGGGAACTCTAGTTTATCCCAGGAAAGCTCTAAGTTACAACTGGGGAGCTCTAAGTTATGCCTGGGGAGCTCTAAATTACGTCTGAGGAGCTCTACGTTACACCCCGAGGAGCTCTAAGTTACCCCTAAAGAGCTCTAACTTACACAAGGGTACTCTATGTAACCCCCGGGAAGCTCAAAGTTACCCACGGGAAGCTCTAACTTACCCCCGGGAGCTCTAAGTTACCCCTGGGCAGCTCTAAGTTACACCCCGGGAGCTCTAAGTTACGCTCGGGAAGTTCTACGTTTCACCCAGGAAGCTCTAAGTTACGCCCGGGGAGCTCCTAGTTACCCCCCGGGGGATCTCTATGTTACTCCCAAGGGAGCTCTAAGTTACCCACGGGGGCGCTCTATGTTACGCCCGGGAAGCTCTAAGTCCCCCCCCCCCGAGGAGCTCTGGATTACTCCCAGGGAGTTCTAAGTTGCCCTCGGGGAGGTCTAAGTTACGCCCTGGGAGCTCTAAGGTAACCCCGGGGAGCTCTAGGTTACACCCAGGGAGCTCTAAGTTACCCATAGGGAGCTCTAACTTACGCGCGAGAGCTCTACGTTCCGCTCGGGGAGCTCTAAGTTACCTACAGTGCGTTCAAAGTTACGCCCGGGGAGCTCTAAGTTACCCTCGGGGAGTTATAAGTTGCCCACGGGAAACTCTAGGTTACTCCTGGAAGCTCTAAGTTTCCCCCGGGAGCTCTAAGTTGCGTCCAGGGAGCTTCAAGTTATTCCCAGGGAGCTCTAAGTTACGCCCGGAAGCTCTAAGTTATGCCCGAGGAGCTTTCAGTTACCCCCCAGGGCGCTCTAATTTACGCCTGGGGAACTCTACGTTACCCCCTGGAGCTCTATATTTCTCCCAAAGGAGCTCTAAGTTACCCACGGGGCACTCTAATTTACGCCCCGGGAGCTCTAGGTTACCCCAGGGAAGCTCTAAGTTACCCTCCCTCCCCGAAGAGCTCTGGGGTACTCCCGGTGAGCTCTATGTTAACCCCAGATAGCTCTAAGTTACGCCCTGGGAGCTCTAAGTTACCCTCGGGGAGCTCTAAGTTACGCCCTGGGAGCTCCAAGTTAACCCCGGGGAGCTCTAAGTTACACCCAGGGAGCTCTAAGTTACCCATAGGGAGCTCTAACTTACGCCCGGGAGCTCAATGTGCCGCTCGGCGAGCTCTAAGTTACCTACAGTGCGCTCAAAGTTACGCCCGGGGAGCTCAAAGTTACCCACGGGGAGTTATAAGTTGCCCACGGGAAACTCTAGGTTACTCCTGGGAGCTCTAAGTTACCCCCGGGAGCTCTAAGTTGCGCCCAGGGAGCTTCAAGTTATTCCCAGGGAGCTCTAATTTACGCCCAGGGAGCTCTAAGTTACCCCCATGGCGATCTAATTTACGCCTGGGGAGCTCTAAGTTATCCCCAGGTTAGCTCCAAGTTACGCCCCGGGAACTCTAGTTTATCCCAGGAAAGCTCTAAGTTACAACTGGGGAGCTCTAAGTTATGCCTGGGGAGCTCTAAATTACGTCTGAGGAGCTCTACGTTACACCCCGAGGAGCTCTAAGTTACCCCTAAAGAGCTCTAACTTACACAAGGGTACTCTATGTAACCCCCGGGAAGCTCAAAGTTACCCACGGGAAGCTCTAACTTACCCCCGGGAGCTCTAAGTTACCCCTGGGCAGCTCTAAGTTACACCCCGGGAGCTCTAAGTTACGCTCGGGAAGTTCTACGTTTCACCCAGGAAGCTCTAAGTTACGCCCGGGGAGCTCCTAGTTACCCCCCGGGGGATCTCTATGTTACTCCCAAGGGAGCTCTAAGTTACCCACGGGGGCGCTCTATGTTACGCCCGGGAAGCTCTAAGTCCCCCCCCCCCGAGGAGCTCTGGATTACTCCCAGGGAGTTCTAAGTTGCCCTCGGGGAGGTCTAAGTTACGCCCAGGGAGCTCTAAGTTAACCCCGGGAGCTCTACGTTACGCCCAGGGGGCTCTAAGTTACCCTCAGGGAGCTCTAAGTTACCCCCAGGGAGCTCTAAGTTACCCCAAAGGGAGTTCTAAATTAACCCTAGGGAGCTATAAGTTACGCCCGGGGAGCTCTAAGTTACGCCCGGGGAGCTCTAAGTCACCCTCAGGGAGCTCTAAGTTACGCCCAGGGGGCTCTAAGTCACCCCCAGAGAGCTCTAAGTTACCCCCGGGGATCTCTAAGTTACCCCACAGGGAGCTCTCTGTTACACACAGGGAGCTCTAAAATACGCCCGTGGAGCTCTAAGTTACCCTCTGGGAACTCAAATTTACCCAAGGGGAAGCCTTAAGTTACCCACGAAGCGCTCTAAGTTATCTCCCCAAGAGAGCTCTGAGTTACCCACGGGGCGTTCTAAGTTACGCCCGGGGAGCTCTAAGTTACCCTCCCGTGCGCTCTAAGTTAAGCCTGGGGAACTGTAAGTTACGCCGGGGGAGCTCTGAGTTACCCCTGGGGAGCTCTAAGTTACGCCTGGGGAGCTCTAAATTACGTCTGAGGAGCTCTACGTTACACCCCGAGGAGCTCTTAAGTTACCCCTAGAGAGCTCTAACTTACACAAGGGTACTCTATGTAACCCCCAGGAAGCTCAAAGTTACCCACGGGGAGCTCTAACTTACCCCCGTGAGCTCTAAGTTACCCCCGGGGAGCTCCAACTTACCCCCGGGAGCTCTAAGTTACCCCCGGGGAGCTCTAAGTTACCCTCCTCTCGGAGCTCTAAGTTACACCCAGGGAGCTCTAAGTTACGCCCGGGGAGCTCAAAAGTTACCCCACAGGGAGCTCAAAGTTACCCCTGGGGAGCTCTAAGTTGCCCACAGGGAGCTCTAAGTTACCCCCTGGGCAGCTCTAATTTAACCCTGGAGAGCTCTAAGTTCCGCTTGGAGAGCTCTAAGTTACGGCCGTGAAGATCTAGGTTACCCACAGATTGACGATTGATAAAGATTAAGCCACCCAAGAGGTGGCACGGGCATGAATAGCCCGTAAGTGGTACAATTTTTTTCTCAGTAATCTGAGGTTGCATTTAACCATCAAGCTGTTATCGTGGGGGAGGATACTGCTTCACAGTCTTTATGAGGGGTGTCCAGCTGCTGGACACCTTTATTGACCAGGAGAGTGGCTGTGTTGATGGCTTCAGGGTGGCCACTGCATGATTCAGGAACTCTTAAAGCTCTTCTAAGGTCATTGGTTGCTTCACATTCCAGAAGATAGTGAAGTAATGGCTTTTCTGTGACAGTTTGGCAGAAGATGCACTCTCTCTGTCGGGGTTCACCAATCTCCCAGTTGCATCTGTAACCTAGACGTAGTCTATATAGCCTAACTGCTATTTCCCTGTGGATTCCTTTTGGGATATTTAAACTTTCTAATTTTGTTACCTGAAGATACCATGTTGCAGATGGCGAACCTTCAGCTATTCTCTGGTGTAGGTCGGCTTTGTTGAGATGTGAGAGTTTTTTGGTGATGATGTTTTTTATGTTCTCTAGGCTGGGTTGAATTGTTTTATGTATCACTGGATGACGAGTTGCCAATTTAGCAATTTCATCAGCTTTTTCATTTAATGGGATTCCAATATGGGATGGGATCCAGTTTAAGGTTATGTTGAGTCCTTTGCCTTTAGCGACTGCTCCAAGATACAAAATGGTGGTAATTATTTCCACATTATCTTTCCACTGTTTTTGTCCTAGTATTTGAAGTGCAGCTTTTGAGTCTGTGTGTATGATTGTATTTTGAGTGTTTTGTGCAATCACATATGCGAATGCCTGTTGTATGGCAAACAGCTCATTACCCACAGGGAGCTCTAAGTTACACCTGGGGAGCTCTAAGTTACCCCCAGGGAGGTATAAGTTACTCCCCCCGGGAGCTCTAAGTTACGCCCGGGGAGCTGTAAGTTACCCCCCAAGAGTGTTAAGTTAAACCATGGGGAGTTCTAATTTACCACCGGGGAGCTCTAAGTTACGCTCGGGGAGCTCTAAGTTACACCCTGGCGAGCTCTATGTTACTCCCAAGGGAGCTCTAAGTTAACCCCGGAGAGCTCTAAGTTACGCCCGGGGAGCTCTAACTTTCCCTCCGGAGCTCCAATTTACCCACAGGGCGCTCAAAGTTACCCCCAAGGGAGCTCTAAGTTACCCCAGGGGAGCTCTAAGTTATGCCCGGGGAGCTGTAAGTTTCGCCTGGGGAGCTGTAAGTTTCCCCCCGTGGAGCTCTAAGTTACCCACGGGGCGCTCTAAGTCACCTCCAGGGGAGAACTAAGTTAACCCCAGGGAGTTCTAAGTTGCCCACGGGGTGCTCTAAGTTACGCCCGTGGAGCTCTAAGTTATGCCCGGGGAGCTCTAAGTTACGCCCGTGGAGCTCTAAGTTACCCCCGGGAGCTCTAAGTTAACCCCGGGTAGCTCTTAGTTACAGCCGGGAAGATCTAAATTACGCACGTGGAGCTCTAACTTCCGACCAGGGACCTGTAAGTTACGGCCGGGAAGATCTTAGTTACCCACGGGGAGCTCTAAGTTACGCCCGAGGAGCTCTAAATTACGCCTGAGAGCTCAAAGTTACCCTCAGGGAGCTCTAAGTAACCCCCAGGGGACTCTAAGTTACGCCAGGGGAGCTCTGGGTTATGCGCGGGGAGCTCTAAGTTACCCACGGGAGCTCTAAGATACCCCATGTGCTCTAAGTTAACACCGGGGATCTCTAAGTTATCCCCCAGGGAGCTCTAAGTTTCACCCGGGGAGCTCCCTCTGCGTAACTTAGAGCTCTCCGGGCGTAACTTAGAGCCCCTGGGGGTAGCTTAGAGCTCCCCAGGGGTAACTTTGAGCTCCCGGGTGTAACATAGAGCTCCCCGGGTGAAACTTAGAGCTCCCCGGGCGTAACTTAGAGCCCCTGGGCGTAACTTAGAGCTCCCCGGGCGTAACGTAGAGCTCCACGGTTTATCCCGTGGAGCTCTCAGTTACCCCCCTCACTCGTGGAGCTCTAAGTTACGCCCGGGGTGATCTAAATTACCCCAAGGGAGCGCTAAGTTACGCCCGGGGAGCTCTAAGTTACACCCGGGAGCTCTAAGTTACCCCCCGGGAGCTCTAAGTTACCCACATGGCGCTCAAAGTTACCCCGTCCCAGGGAGCTCTAAGTTACCATCGAGGAGCTTTAAGTTACGCCCGGGGAGCTCTAAGTTACGCCCGGGGAGCTCTATGTTACCCCTTCCCCCCGGGGAGCTCTAAGTTACCCACGGGGCGCACTAAGTTACCCCCTAAGGGAGCACTAAGTTAACCTCGGGGAGCTCCAAGTTACGTCCAGGAAGATCTAAGTTACCCACGGGTGCTCTACGTTACCCCCAGGGAGCTCTAAGTTACGCCCGGGGAGCTCCAACTTACCACCGGGAGCTCTAAGTTACCCCCGGGAGCTCTAAGTTCCCCCTTCCCCCTCGGAGCTCTAAGTTACGCCCAGGGAGCTCTAAATTTACGCCCGGGGAGCTCTAAGTTACCCCACGGGGAGCTCAAAGTTACTACTGGGGAGATCTAAGTTACCTACAGGCAGCTCTAAGTTACCCCACGGGGAGCTCTAATTTAACCCCAGGGAGCTCTTAGTTATGGCCCGGAAGATCTAAGTTACCCACGGGGAGCTCTAAGTTCCGCCCGGAGAGCTCTAAGTTCCGCCCGGAGAGCTCTAAGTTACAGCTGGGAAGATCTAAGATATCCACGGGGAGCTCTAAGTTACACCCGGGTAGCTCTAAGTTACCCCCAAGGAGGTATAAGTTACTCCCCCCCCAGAAGCTCTAAGTTATGCCTGGGGAGCTGTAAGTTACCCCTGGGGAGCTGTACGTTTCCCCCGGGGAGCTCTAAGTTATGCCCGGTGAGCTCCGAGTTACCCCCCCCCCTGGTAGCTCTAAGTTACAGCTGGGAAGATCTAAGTTACCCACGGGAACTCCACGTTACCCCCAGGGAGCTCTATGTTATGCCCGGGGAGCTCTAAGTTACGCTTGGGGAGCTCTAAGTTCCGCCCAGGGAGCTCTAAGTTACCCACGGAGCGCTCTAGGTTACCCCCCCCCCCCCCTCCCGGGGAGCTCTAAGTTACCCCCGGAGAGATCTAAGTTACGCCCGGGGAGCTCTAAGTTACGCCCGGGGAGTTCTAAGTTACCCACGGAGAGTTCTAAGTTACCCATGGGAAGCTCTTAAGTTACAGCTGGGGAGATCTATGTTACCCACGGGAGCTCTAAATTATGCCCAGGGAGATCTAAGTCACGCCCGGAGAGCTCTAAGTTACTCCCCGGGAGCTCTGTTATCCCGGAGAGCTCTAATTTACCCCTGGGAAGCTCTAAGTTACCCCTGCGGAGCTCTAAGTTACAGCCGGGGAGCTCTAAGTTACGCCAAGGGAGCTCTAAGTTACCCCTTGGGAGCTCTAAGTTACGCCCGGGAGCTCTAAGTTACGCCTGAGGAGCTCTAAGTTACCCCTGGGAGCTCGAAGTTACCCCGGGAACTCTAGGTTATACCTGGGGAGCTCTAAGATACACCCGGGAACTCCAAGTTACCCTTGAGAAGCTCTAAGTTACGCCCGGGGAGCTCTAAATTATGCCAGGGAAGCTCTAAGTTACCCCCCTTGGGAACTCTAAGTTACCCATGGGGCGCTCTAAGTTACCCATGGGGCGCTCTATGTTACCCCCCTGGGAGCTCTAAGTTACCCCCAGAGAGCTCAAAGTAACGCCCGGGGAACTCTAAGTTACGCCCAGGGAGCTCTACGTCACCCCCGGGGAGCTCTAAGTTACGCCTTTACTGCCTCCGCCACACCAATGTCATCTGCTGGGAGTCTAGGTTTAACATAAGTCAAATATTCATATATATTTGTCCACATAGAAGTAATGTCATTAGTCTTCATGCTATAGGTATCAAACAGTGCTGTCAACCTCAGGACTTTTTAATCGCTACAAACGTGTGAGTAACAAATTTGAAAAGTTATCAACAGTGCCAATAATTATATACGCGAGAAAATAGTCGTTGCAAAATTAAATGCATGTATAATTTAATGTATAAATTAAATATTATACATTAAAATTTATTTACTTACCAAATTATGCAAAATGCATCATGGTCATCCAATAAGGTTAGAAGAATTCTAGATGTTATCACTGCTAGGTTTAGGCTCGGCAAGAAGTACCTCTCGGAGTTTGTAACATCTGCTGATGTGGATTTGACTAAATGTAAACTCTGTCAGCAGAACTTTCGCATAATTTGCGTCATTATATAATGGAATGTGAAAAAAACGCGAAAATCAAAGAAAATACCATCAATGGTGTCCAAAAAATATGTAAGTACTTCTTTCATAATGATGTGCTGCCCGTAATCTTAGCGAAGTATCCAAAATGTGCTTACTATACGTGCAGCTTGCACATGCCTGTAAAGCTGCCGCCCAGTTGGGTGGGTGTGGAGCACATGACTGTAAAGCTGCCGCCCAGTTGGGTGGGTGTGGAGCGCATGACTGTAAAGCTGCCGCCCAGTTGGGTGGGTGTGGAGCGCATGACTGTAAAGCTGCCGCCCAGTTGGGTGGGTGTGGAGCGCATGACTGTAAAGCTGCCGCCCAGTTGGGTGGGTGTGGAGCGCATGACTGTAAAGCTGCCGCCCAGTTGGGTGGGTGTGGAGCGCATGACTGTAAAGCTGCCGCCCAGTTGGGTGGGTGTGGAGCGCATGACTGTAAAGCTGCCGCCCAGTTGGGTGGGTGTGGAGCGCATGACTGTAAAGCTGCCGCCCAGTTGGGTGGGTGTGGAGCAAGACTCCTAACTGAGTGACTCACCCTAGATATAGAGTGCCTTATATAGTGACTATTGTGAGCCTCTTGTTGAATCAATTGTGATTCAACAAGAGAGAGTTCAACTTGGGATTCAAGTTGTGATTGTGTTCACTTGTGATTCAACAAGAGAATTACAAGTGATTGTTGAATCACTTGTGATTCAACAAGAGGCTTTAGCTAAACGAACTATGGGGGTTCAGTTCCTGAACTGAATATGGGCCTCAGTAACCTTTTCCACCATTATTCGCGGGATGGGTATGAGGTGTAAAATAAAGTAGAAAATGTAATTTAATTGACCGTGGTCATGTGCCTTTAGGCGCACACGAAATCAAAGTTTTTGAGGTGAATTGTACTTAAAATTTACTTTAAAAAATCCATGGATATATGCACTGAGAAGTGTAACACCCTTCTTGGCATATGTACACTGAGATTTTGTATTAGTCCTGAATTATTTTCAGAAATAAAATATATCTATGTTTCAGTAAACTATTGTGGTGGCCTCTCTCCAGTGGTTGAGAGGATTCCCGTTCAAAAGCAAACCGTGTTCAAAATTAACGACAGTTCAGTAATTCTGAAGAACATTTTCGGAGTCTTTCCCTCTGAAGGTTTTCTCATGCACGTCTGAATCACACGTCTGATACACACTTGATTGAGAGTGCCCAAGAGCCTCTAATTATCCGTTGAAGCTGTTACAGAATGATAGTTTAACGCACTTCATACTCTGTTATTCAACTGTTTGTTTAGTCATTGTTAATAATCTTGGCACACACTGTTCCTAGGATCTATATTATTTACGTTCTTATCGAAAATATATGTATTTTGTTATTCATGTTAATATTGTATTATGTAAAGCAGTTGAAGAGAGCTACGAGGTGAAATTATTAACGTGACAGTATTCACTGTATCGAGAGTATGAGAGGAAACTGGAGCGTCGAAACAAAATTCAACTTGTTACTGGAGGATAAAAGTCTGGATCCAGGAGCTAATGCTCGTCCTGTGAGAATTTATAGTTGAATAAACCCACACACACACACACACAGGTAGGTGGTGGTAGTAGTCGGTGGAGTAGCGGGAGTGGGAGGGGTGGGGGTCAGCCAGGGAGGGGGCCACCAGCATGACCCTGAACTGAGAAAGAGGACAATCATAATCCATGGATTGCTTGTAGCCAGGGTACCATCGAGGCAGGAAAGGATGGAGATTGAGGATTTGGAGCTACAGGGGATCTTGAGAGACATGAGAGCCCAGATGGCAGGGAATGAGGTGCAAGTCCACCGACGCATTGGGCCATACAACTGTAACAGGAAACGACCTGTCCTGGTACAGTTCACTAACGAAGAGGCAGTGGATTACATACTGCATCACAAACACTTACTCAGAGGTAGCGAAAATTACTACAACGTATATACTGATAAATTCATGATGAAGGAGGAGCAGATAGCCCACAGAGCAAGCAAATAACAATAAAAATTTTCCCATTTGAGCGTAGCTACACACCCCAGTGCTAATCCACCCCACGCTAACCAGCTCACACCTGCTTCTCAGGTCACTCCCTACCCAAATCAGCCCTCCCTGCCCCTGCTTATCTCCCCAACACCTCCCTTGACCCCTCTGACCTCACTGCAGTCAAATTCATCCCACATTCCAAGGACCCCCTCATCACCTCAACCCCCAAAACCCGTCCAGCCCTCATCCCCTCAACCCCAAAAACCCACCCAGCCCTCATCCTCTCAACCCCCAAAACCTACCCAGCCCTCACCCCTCCTCATCCCCTCTCCTTCCATGTGACCCCCCCCCCCACCCTTGTGAGGGGGGTGGGAGGTTCCCCCCACCCCCTCTATCTTTCCCCCTCCCAACCTCTCAACCTCTATCTGACTCCCAACCTTACGCTATCTCCCAACCCCTCTATGCCTATCAGACCCTCCCTAATCTTCAGACCCAGTATGCCCTTCCTACTCCAGACCTACCTACCCAGACCCTACCCCAGACCCTACCCCAGACCCTCCTACCTACCTTCCTAGAAGCCCAGCCTCCATTAGCCCCCCAAACACCCCCCCTGACCTCTTTCACCCCCATACACCCCCCGACCCCCCCCCCCAGACACCCCCCGGATCCCCCCGGACACCCCCTGGATCCTCCCCGCCCCCAGTCATCCCCCAGACAACCCCCCCAGATCACCCAGGTCCCCCCTGCCCCCAGTCACCCCCCAGAGACCCCCCAGATCCCCCTAGACCCCCAGAGAAAGGGAGAACTTTGGTACAAGAGTTTCCATGAAGAATCTCAAGGTTTGGTACACCAATGCTCATGGGGTATCTAATAAAGCAGAAGAGATAAAAGAAAGAGTGAGGCAGATCCTGACATAGTTGCAACTGTGGAAACTAAAATTAATGACATGATCTCAGATGCAATCTTTCCTGAAGGGTACCAGGTGATACAAAAAGAGGACACAGAGACAGGGAGGGGGAGTGGCACTCCTAATAAAGCAGAAATGGAAGTTTGAAGACCTGGGAAATCGGGTTACCAATGAGTGCACAAGCTTCATACATGGAACTCTGACAGTAGATGGGAGGAAGATTGTGATCTTGGTAATCTACAATCCCCCACCAAACAGTAGAAGACCCAGGCAGGAGTATGATGACAACAACAAGGCATGTATAGATGAACTGCAGAAGGCAGCAACACTAGCCCACAGAATGAGAGCGAAGCTGCTGATCATGGGGGACCTAAATCATGGAGAGATAAATTGGGAATCAAGGAATCCCCATGGAGGGGACGAAACGTGGGGAGCAAAATTAGTAGATGTTATGGACAGGAATTTCCTAACACAACATGTGAAGGAAGACACAAGGGAAAGAGGAGATGCGCCGAGCCTATTAGACCTGATTTTCACCCAGAACGTAGAAGATATCAAGAATTTAGAGCATGAAATACCTCTAGGGACCAGTGACCATTGTGTCCTAGTCTTTGACTACATGATGGAATTTAAACTTATGACCATGGGACAACAGATCTGGGAAAGGAGAGTTGACTACAGGAAAGGGGACTATAAAAGGATAAGGGACTATCTGGGTGTAGTGCAGTGGGAGGAAGAAATTAGAGGAAAAACAGTCCAAGATATGATGGACCTAGTCATACAGAAATGCCAGGAGGCCGAAGAGAGATTTATACCAACAGTAAAGGGGAAAAATAAGAAGAAATATAATAACCCATGGTTTAATAGACAATGTCAAGAAGCAAAAATGGCCAGCAGTCGGGAGTGGAGGAAGTACAGACGACAAAGGACAGAGGACAACAGAAGCAGATACAACAGAGCTAGGAACGATTACATTAACATAAGACGAACATCGGAAAGGGACTATGAGAACGATATTGCAATCAAAGCGAAAAAACACCCTAAGTTACTACACAGGCATATAGGAAGAAAAATGTCGGTGAACGACCAAGTGGCAAAACTAAGGAAGACAGGGGGCATATAATGAAAGTAACAGGGAAATCTGCGAGGCACTGAATGCCAGTTTCCATGGAGTGTTCACTACCGAGTTTGAGCAGCTCCCATTGTTGGAAGGGGTTACCCTAGATGAAAGACTATCAGATATAGAGGTGACAGCAGAGGAGGTAATGAAACAGTTGACAACTCTAGATGCAACTAATGCAGTTGGACCAGACAAAGTATCACCGTGGATACTAAAAGAAGCAGCGCAAGCCCTCAGCGTGCCTCTGGCAATGATCATTAATGAGTCACTTATGTCGGGAGAATTGCCCAGTTGCTGGAAGAAGGCAAATGTTGTGCCGATCTTCAAGAAAGGTGATAGGGAGGAGGCACTTAACTATAGACCTGTATCACTGACAAGTATCCCCTGTAAAATACTGGAAAGAATAATTAGGCTACGACTGGTTGCACACCTGGAGATCTATCTTGAGGTTATCTTGAGATGATTTCGGGGCTTTTAGTGTCCCCGCGGCCCGGTCCTCGACCAGGCCTCCACCCCCAGGAAGCAGCCCGTGACAGCTGACTAACACCCAGGTACCTATTTTACTGCTAGGTAACAGGGGCATAGGGTGAAAGAAACTCTGCCCATTGTTTCTCGCCGGCGCCTGGGATCGAACCCAGGACCACAGGATCACAAGTCCCGCGTGCTGTCCGCTCGGCCGACCGGCTCCCTTATGATCAGATCATTAGGTTTGCGAACAAACATCAACATGGGTTCTGGACAGGGAAATCGTGCCTAACAAACCTTCTGGAATTCTATGATAAAATAACGAGGATAAGACAGGACAGAGAGGGTTGGGCAAACTGCATATTTCTGGACTGCCAAAAAGCCTTTGATACAGTACTGCACATGAGACTGCTGTTCAAACTCGAGAGGCAGGCGGGGGTGGAAGGAAAGGTCCTAGCATGGATAAGGAACTACCTAACAGGAAGGAGCCAAAGAGTTACGGTAAGGGGCGAGAAGACGGACTGGCGAACAGTAACAAGTGGAGTACCACAAGGATCGGTGCTGGGACCAATTCTATTTCTTGTATATGTTAACGACATGTTTACAGGCGTAGAGTCCTACATGTCGATGTTTGCGAATGACGCAAAGTTGATGAGAAGAGTTGTGACAGATGAGGATTGCAGGACCCTCCAAGAGGACCTGAACAGGTTGCAGAGATGGTCAGAGAAATGGCTACTGGAATTCAACACGAGCAAATGTAAAGTTATGGAAATGGGACTAGGTGATACTAGACAAAAGGGACAGTACACAATGAAGGGGAACAGCCTACCTGTGACGATGCGCGAAAGAGACCTGGGGGTGGACGTAACACCTAATCTATCTCCTGAGGCACATATAAATAGGATAACGACAGCAGCGTACTCTACACTGGCAAAAGTTAGAACATCATTCAGAAACCTAAGTAAGGAGGCATTTAGGGCGCTTTACAATGCCTACGTGAGGCCAGTCTTAGAGTATGCCGCCTCATCAGGGAGTCCCCATCTGAAGAAGCATATAATGAAACTGGGAAAGGTTCAGAGGTTTGCAACGAAACTCGTCGCAGAGCTACGAGGGATGGGGTATGAGGAGCGCCTGAGGGAACTGTGCCTTACGACACTAGAAAGAAGAAGGGAGAGGGGGGACATGATAGGAACATATAAAATACTCAGAGATTGACAGAGTGGACATAGACGAAATGTTCACACGGAATAGTAACAGAACGAGGGAACATAGACGGAAGCTTGAAACTCAGATGAGTCCCAGAGATGTTAGGAAGTTTTCTTTTAGCGTGACCTAGTGGGTCACGCTAAGTTTTTCCCTAGTGGGAAAATGAATGCACTTCAGGAACAGGTTATGGAAGCAAATACTATTCATAATTTTAAAACCAGGTACGATAGGGAAATGGGACAGGAGTCATTGCTGTAAACAACCGATGCTCGAAAGGCGGGATCCAAGAGTCAATGCTCGATCATGCAGACACAACTAGGTGAGTACAACTAGGTGAGTACACACACACCTTTTTTTTCTCTCTCTCTCTCCCCCTCTCCCTTCTCTCTCGCCCTCCCTTCTCCCTCTCTCTCCCATCTCTCTCTCACTCTCTCTCTCTCTTCTATCTCTTCTCTCCTCTCTCTCTCTTTCTCTCTCTCCCTCTCTTTCTCTCTCCCTCTTTCTCTCTCTCTCTCTCTCTCTCTCTCTCTCTCTCTCTCTCTCTCTCTCTCTCTCTCTCTCTCTCTCTCTCTCTCTCTCTCTCTCTCTCTCTCTCTTTCTCTCTCTCTCTCTCTCTGTCTGTCTGTCTGTCTGTCTGTCTGGCTCTCTCTCTCTCTCTCTCTCTCTCTCTCTCTCTCTCTCTCTCTCTCTCTCTCTCTCTCTCTCTCTCTCTCCTCTCTCTCTCTCTCTCTCTCTCACTCTCATAGGGGAGCAAACATGACAGGGAAGCAAACTCAGGAAGACAGACGCAGGGAGACAGACATGGCAGGAACAAACACAGAGGGAGGTGAAAAACATGATGACTCGATTAGAGAAGCAATCAGCCCAATGTGGAGTCACGTCAGTGAAGATCTGAAGGTAATGAGGGAGAAAGTAACCAACCTGCAAAGATGAGCTGAAGGAGGAAACAAAAAGCCTGAAAGAGAATCCTACGCAATAACAGACTCGAACCTTCCCCCCAGGGATATGGATATGTTCCAGGAAAAGGGACTTCTACAATACAATCCTCATTTGCTGATTTATTTAAAAAGAACCCTGAAGCTATTGCTTCAGTAAGAAAAGTTGCCATGAAAGTGGCTTTTTCTCAAGAAGCAGCTAGATGTACTGGCTGGCTCATAGAGTGAAAAAGAGCAGTAGTCATAGTAGGAATTAAGGAACAAACAGGGATCCGTTCAGTGGAGTGAAGAGACAAGGACAAAAATGAAGTTAAAGAGATCCTTAAAGAGGTAAAGTTGGAGAGGGCTGACCAGAATTTTGAAAAGGCATTTAGGCTTGGACAGTACAACAGGGACAGAAACCGACTGATAAATGTGATATTTATGAGCGTGAACACAAAAGAGGACCTGTTAGCCAGAAAGAGCACACTAGTAAATGTGCTGAAGTTCAAAACTGTATTCCTGCAGAGGGATATGAGAAGGGAAGACAGAATGAGGGCAGCAGCCACAAGGACGAAGTACAGGGAGAAAGAAAGGAATTAGGGAACCACACCCACAACCCCTGCTATCCCAGAAAGGAGTGGCGAACCCTCTACAACCAGTTCAACATCCCCATTGAGAGGAGCACCACCCCCACCTCCCGCCCAAAAAAAGTCCTACCTGCCCCAACCCCTGCCAGCTCCCAACTAAGTGCCTACCTAGGGCACCCCTCCCCCTCCACTCACCCCTCTCCCCAGAACCTCCCTTTTTCTCCACCCTTCCAAGCCCTCCGCACCCCCCACAACCCCTCCTTCAATCCCATCCCCTAGCACTCCCTTCTCCACCATGCCCTCCCATCTTCCCAACCCCCAAGCTCTCCATTCTCCTACACACCCCCAAGCCCTCCAGTCTCCCCCTAGTCTTCACTCTGAACGACTCCTACATAAGAGAAATCGGTTTCGAGGCCCCAGTAGGAATGAATGATTACAGTGTACTTATGTTTAAGTATCTGATCAAAGAAGGGTGAAAGTACTCAAAAAAGGGAACTCAAAACAAAAAGTGTCAAAAACATCACACCCTGGTGGTCCTCATGCTGGGCTCCTGCCTCACCACACACCATCACACTCTGGTGGTCCTCATGCTGGGCTCTTGCCTCACCACACACCATCACACCCTGGTGGTCCTCATGCTAGGCTCTTGCCTCACCACACACCATCACACTCTGGTGGTCCTCATGCTGGGCTGCTGCCTCACCACACACCATCACACCCTGGTGGTCCTCATGCTGGGCTGCTGCCTCACCACACACCATCACACCCTGGTGGTCCTCATGCTGGGCTCCTGCCTCACCACACACCATCACACCCTGGTGGTCCTCATGCTGGGCTGCTGCCTCACCACACACCATCACACCCTGGTGGTCCTCATGCTAGGCTCTTGCCTCACCACACACCATCACACTCTGGTGGTCCTCATGCTGGGCTGCTGCCTCACCACACACCATCACACCCTGGTGGTCCTCATGCTGGGCTGCTGCCTCACCACACACCATCACACCCTGGTGGTCCTCATGCTGGGCTCCTGCCTCACCACACACCATCACACCCTGGTGGTCCTCATGCTGGGCTGCTGCCTCACCACACACCATCACACCCTGGTGGTCCTCATGCTGGGCTCCTGCCTCACCACACACCATCACACCCTGGTGGTCCTCATGCTGGGCTGCTGCCTCACCACACACCATCACACCCTGGTGGTCCTCATGCTGGGCTGCTGCCTCACCACACACCATCACACTCTGGTGGTCCTCATGCTGGGCTGCTGCCTCACCACACACCATCACACCCTGGTGGTCCTCATGCTGGGCTGCTGCCTCACCACACACCATCACACCCTGGTGGTCCTCATGCTGGGCTCCTGCCTCACCACACACCATCACACCCTGGTGGTCCTCATGCTGGGCTGCTGCCTCACCACACACCATCACACCCTGGTGGTCCTCATGCTGGGCTGCTGCCTCACCACACACCATCACACCCTGGTGGTCCTCATGCTGGGCTCCTGCCTCACCACACACCATCACACCCTGGTGGTCCTCATGCTGGGCTCCTGCCTCACCACACACCATCACACCCTGGTGGTCCTCATGCTGGGCTGCTGCCTCACCCCACACACCATCACACTCTTGTTGGTTCCTCGACATGCTGCGGCTGCGCTCACCACCACTCATCACACTCTGGTGGCCTCCTGCTGAGCGTGCCTGTCCTCACTCAATCTACACATCACACCCCTGGTGGTCCTCATGCTGGGCTCCTTGCCTCACCACCAACACCATCTACACTAGGTGGTCCTCATGCTGGTGCCTGCCTCACACACACCATCACACCCTGGTGGTCCTCTGCTGGCTGCTTGCCTCACCACACACACCATCATCACCCTGGTGGTCCTCATGCTGGGCTGCGCTGCCTCACCACTACACCAATCACACCCCTGGTGTGGTCCTCCTGCTGGGCATCTTGCCTCCCACCACACATTCTTCATTCACAACCCTGTTTAGTCCTCATATGCTAGTGGCTGCTGCCTCATACCACACACCATTACACCCTGGTGGGTCCTTCATGAGACTAGGCTCTTGACGACCTCACCACACACACATCACACATCTGGTGGTCCTCATGCTTGGGCTCACTGACCTACACCACCACACCATAACACCCTGGTGGTCATCATTCTGGCTCTTGCCATCACCACACCCATACACCATGGATGGTCCTCATGCTGGCTGCTGCCTCAACCCACAACCACCATCACCACCCTGGTGGTCTCATGCTGGGCTCCTGCCTCACCACACACCATCATCACCTCTGGTGGTCCTCATGCTGGGCTGCTGCCTCACCACACACCATCACACCCTGGTGGTCCTCATGCTGGGCTGCTGCCTCACCACACACCATCACACTCTGGTGGTCCTCATGCTGGGCTGCTGCCTCACCACACACCATCACACCTGGTGGTCCTCATGCTGGGCTCTGCCTCACCACACACCATCACACCCTGGTGGTCCTCATGCTGGGCTGCTGCCTCACCACACACCATCACACCTGGTGGTCCTCATGCTGGGCTGCTGCCTCACCACACACCATCACACCCTGGTGGTCCTCATGCTGGGCTCTGCCTCACCACACACCATCACACCCTGGTGGTCCTCATGCTGGGCTCTGCCTCACCACACACCATCACACCCTGGTGGTCCTCATGCGGGCTCCTGCCTCACCACACACCATCACACCCTGGTGTCCTCATGCTGGGCTGCTGCCTCACCACACACCATCACACCCTGGTGGTCCTCATGCTGGGCTCTTGCCTCACCACACACCATCACACCCTGGTGGTCCTCATGCTGGGCTGCTCGCCTCACCACACACCATCACACATCTGGTGGGTCCTCATGCGGGGCTGCTGCCTCACCACACACCATCACACCCTGGTGGTCCTCATGCTGGGCTGCTGCCTCACCACACACCATCACACCCTGGTGGTCCTCATGCTGGGCTGCTGCCTCACCACACACCATCACACCCTGGTGGTCCTCATGCTGCGGCTCCTGCCTCACCACACACCATCACACCCTGGTGGTCCTCATGCTAGGGCTGCTGCCTCACCACACACCATCACACCCTGGTGGTCCTCATGCTGGGCTGCTGCCTCACCACACACCATCACACCCTGGTGGTCCTCATGCTAGGGCTCGCTGCCTCACCACACACCATCACACCCTGGTGGTCCTCATGCTAGGCTCTTGCCTCACCACACACCATCACACCCTGGTGGTCCTCATGCTGGGCTCTTGCCTCACCACACACCATCACACCCTGGTGGTCCTCATGCTGGCTCTTGCCTCACCACACACCATCACAACCCTGCTGTGCCTCATGCTGGGCTGCTGCCTCACCACACACCATTACACCTGTGTCCTCAATAGCATGGGCTTCTGCCCTCACAACACCCATCACACTGCTGGTGGTCCCTCAATGCTGGGCTTGCTGCCTCCACCACATCACACCCTGGTGGGTCCTCATGCTGGGCTGCTGCCTCACCACACACCATCACACTCTGGTGGTCTCATGCTGGCTCTGCCTCACCACACACCTCACACTCTGGTGTCCCCTCATGCTAGGCTCTTGCCTCACCACACACACATCACACCCTGGTGGTTCCTCATAGCTGTGGCTGCCTGCCTCACCACACACCATCACACCTCTGGTGGTCCTCATGCTGGGCTGCCTGCCCTCACCACACACATCATAACACCCTGGTGGTCCTCATGACCTAGGGCCTCCATGCCTCACCACACACCAATTCCACACCTCTGGTGGTCCTCATGCTGGGCTGCCTGCCTCACTACCACACACCATCACACCTGGTGGTCCTCATGCTGAGGCTCTTGCCTCACCACACACCATCACACCCTGGTGGTCCTCATGCTGGGCTCCTGCCTCCCACACACCATCACACTCTGGTGGTTCCTCATGCTGGGCTGCCTGCCTCACCACACACCATCACACCCTGGTGGTCCTCATGCTGGGCTGCCTGCCTCACACACACACCATCACACCCTGGTGGTCCTCATGCTGGGCTCTGCTGCCTCCACCACACACCATCACACTCATGGTGGATCCTCATGCTGGGCCTGCTGCCTCACCACACACCATCAACCACCTCTCGGTAGGTCCTCATGGCTGGGCTGCTTGCCTCACCACACACCATCACACCCTGGTTGGTCCTCATCGCTGGGCCTGCTGCCTCACCACACACCAATCCACACCCTGGTGGTCCTCATGCTGGGCTCCTGCCATCACCACACACCAATCACACCCTGGTGGTCCTCATGCATGGGCTCCTGCCATCCACCACCACACACACCCTTGGCTGGTCCATCAGCTGGGCTCTTGGCCTCACCACACACCATCCCCTGGTGGGTCCTCAGTGCTGGGCTGCCTGACTCACCACACACCATCACACCTCTGGTGGTCCTCATGCTGGGCTCTCTGCCTCACCACACACCATCACACCCTGGTGGTCCTCATGCTGGGCTGCTGCCTCACCACACACCATCACACCCTGGTGGTCCTCATGCTGGGCTGCTGCCTCACCCACACACCATCACACCCTGGTGGTCCTCATGCTGGGCTCTTGCCTCACCACACACCATCACACCCTGGTGGTCCTCATGCTAGGGCTCCTGCCTCACCACACACCATCACACCCTGGTGGTCCTCATGCTGGGCTGCTGCCTCACCACACACCATCACACCCTGGTGGTCCTCATGCTGGGCTGCTGCCTCACCACACACCATCACACCCTGGTGGTCCTCATGCTGGGCTGCCTGCCTCACCACACACCATCACACCCTGGTGGTCCTCATGCTGGGCTGCTGCCTCACCACACACCATCACACCCTGGTGGTCCTCATGCTAGGCTCTTGCCTCACCACACACCATCACACCCTGGTGGTCCTCATGCTGGGCTGCTGCCTCACCAGCACCACATCACACCCTGGTGGTCTCATGCTGGGCTCATGCCTCACCACACACCATCACACTCTGGTGTCCTCATGGCTAGGCTCTTGCTCACACTACACCAGCACACCCTGTGGTCCCCTCATGCTGGGCTCCTGCCTCACCAACACACCATCACACCCCTTGTGGTCCTCAGCTGGGCTCCGCCCTCACCACACCATAACACCCCTGGTGGTACCTCATGCTGGGCTTGCTGCCTCACCACACACCATCACACCCTGGTGGTCCTCATGCTAGGGCTCTTGCCTCACCACAACACCATCACACCTGGTGGTCCTCATGCTGGCTCCTGCCTCACAACACACCATCACACCTGTGGTCCCATGCTGGCTTCCGTCACCACACACCACCCTGGTGTCTCACTGGGCCCTCACACCACACCATCACCCTGGTGGTCCTCATGCTGGGCTGCTGCCTCACCACACACATCACACTCTGGTGGTCCTCATGCTGGGCTAGCTGCTCTGTCACCACACACCATCAAACACTGGTGGTTCCTCATGCTAGCTCTTTGCCTCACCACGACATCATCACACCCTGTGTGGTCCTCATGCTGGGCTGCCTGCTCCACCACACACCATCACACTCTGGTGGTCCTCATGCTGGGCTGCTGCCTCACCACACACCATCACACCCTGGTGGTCCTCATGCTGAGTCTCCTGCCTCACCACACACCATCACACCCTGGTGGTCCTCATGCTGGGCTCCTGCCTCACCACACACCATCACACCCTGGTGGTCCTCATGCTGGGCTCTTGCCTCACCACACACCATCACACCCTGGTGGTCCTCATGCTGGGCTGCTGCCTCACCACACACCATCACACCCTGGTGGTCCTCTGCTGGCTCTGCCTCACCACACACCATCACACTCTGGTGGTCCTCATGCTGGGCTCCTGGCCTCACCACACACCATCACACCCTGGTGGTCCTCATGCTGGGCTCCTGCCTCACCACACACCATCACACTCTGGTGGTCCTCATGCTGGGCTGCTGCCTCACCACACACCATCACACTCTGGTGGTCCTCATGCTGGGCTCTTGCCTCACCACACACCATCACACCCCTGGTGGTCCTCATGCTGGCTGCTGCCTCACCACACACCATCACACCCTGGTGGTCCTCATGCTGGGCTCCTGCCTCACCACACACCATCACACCCTGGTGGTCCTCATGCTGGGGCTGCTGCCTCACCACACACCATCACACCCTGGTGGTCCTCATGCTGGGCTCTTGCCTCACCACACACCATCACACCCTGGTGGTCCTCATGCTGGGCTGCTGACTCACCACACACCATCACACTCTGGTGGTCCTCATGCTAGGCTAGGCTCTTGCCTCCACCACACACCATCACACCCTGGTGGTCCTCATGCTGGGGCTCCTGCCTCACCACACACCATCACACTCTGGTGGTCCTCATGCTGGGCTGCTGCCTCACCACACACCATCACACCCTGGTGGTCCTCATGCTGGGCTGCTGCCTCACCACACACCATCACACCCTGGTGGTCCTCATGCTGGGCTGCTGCCTCACCACACACCATCACACCCTGGTGGTCCTCATGCTGGGCTGCTGCCTCACCACACACCATCACACCCTGGTGGTCCTCATGCTGGGCTGCTGCCTCACCACACACCATCACACCCTGGTGGTCCTCATGCTGGGCTGCTGCCTCACCACACACCATCACACCCTGGTGGTCCTCATGCTGGGCTGCTGCCTCACCACACACCATCACACCCTGGTGGTCCTCATGCTAGGCCTCTTGCCTCACCACACATCATCACACCCTGGTGGTCCTCATGCTGGGCTGCTGCCTCACCACACACCATCACACCCTGGTGGTCCTCATGCTGGGCTCCTGCCTCACCACACACCATCACACTCTGGTGGTCCTCATGCTAGGCTCTTGCCTCACCACACACCATCACACCCTGGTGGTCCTCATGCTGGGCTCCTGCCTCACCACACACCATCACACCCTGGTGGTCCTCATGCTGGGCTCCTGCCTCACCACACACCATCACACCCTGGTGGTCCTCATGCTGGGCTGCTGCCTCACCACACACCATCACACCCTGGTGGTCCTCATGCTGGGCTCTTGCCTCACCACACACCATCACACCCTGGTGGTCCTCATGCTGGGCTCCTGCCTCACCACACACCATCACACCCTGGTGGTCCTCATGCTAGGCTCTTGCCTCACCACACACCATCACACCCTGGTGGTCCTCATGCTGGGCTGCTGCCTCACCTAACACCATCACACCCTGGTGGTCCTCATGCTGGGCTGCTGCCTCACCACACACCATCACACCCTGGTGGTCCTCATGCTGGGCTGCTGCCTCACCACACACCATCACACCCTGGTGGTCCTCATGCTGGGCTGCTGCCTCACCACACACCATCACACCCTGGTGGTCCTCATGCTGGGCTCTTGCCTCACCACACACCATCACACCCTGGTGGTCCTCATGCTGGGCTCTTGCCTCACCACACACCATCACACCCTGGTGGTCCTCATGCTGGGCTGCTGCCTCACCACACACCATCACACTCTGGTGGTCCTCATGCTGGGCTGCTGCCTCACCACACACCATCACACCCTGGTGGTCCTCATGCTAGGCTCTTGCCTCACCACACACCATCACACCCTGGTGGTCCTCATGCTAGGCTCTTGCCTCACCACACACCATCACACCATGGTGGTCCTCATGCTGGGCTCTTGCCTCACCACACACCATCACACCCTGGTGGTCCTCATGCTGGGCTCTTGCCTCACCACACACCATCACACCCTGCTGGTCCTCATGCTGGGCTGCTGCCTCACCACACACCATCACACCCTGGTGGTCCTCATGCTGGGCTGCTGCCTCACCACACACCATCACACTCTGGTGGTCCTCATGCTGGGCTGCTGCCTCACCACACACCATCACACCCTGGTGGTCCTCATGCTGGGCTGCTGCCTCACCACACACCATCACACCTCTGGTGGTCCTCATGCTGGGCTGCTGCCTCACCACACACCATCACACTCTGGTGGTCCTCATGCTAGGCTCTGCCTCACCACACACCATCACACCCTGGTGGTCCTCATGCTGGGCTGCTGCCTCACCACACACCATCACACTCTGGTGGTCCTCATGCTGGGCTGCTGCCTCACCACACACCATCACACCCTGGTGGTCCTCATGCTAGGCTCCTGCCTCACCACACACCATCACACCCTGGTGGTCCTCATGCTGGGCTCCTGCCTCACCACACACCATCATACCCTGGTGGTCCTCATGCTGGGCTCTTGCCTCACCACACACCATCACACCCTGGTGGTCCTCATGCTGGGCTGCTGCCTCACCACACACCATCACACTCTGGTGGTCCTCATGCTGGGCTCTTGCCTCACCACACACCATCACACTCTGGTGGTCCTCATGCTGGGCTCCTGCCTCACCACACACCATCACACCCTGGTGGTCCTCATGCTGGGCTCCTGCCTCACCACACACCATCACACTCTGGTGGTCCTCATGCTGGGCTGCTGCCTCACCACACACCATCACACTCTGGTGGTCCTCATGCTGGGCTCTTGTCTCACCACACACCATCACACCCTGGTGGTCCTCATGCTGGGCTGCTGCCTCACCACACACCATCACACCCTGGTGGTCCTCATGCTGGGCTCCTGCCTCACCACACACCATCACACCCTGGTGGTCCTCATGCTGGGCTGCTGCCTCACCACACACCATCACACCCTGGTGGTCCTCATGCTGGGCTCTTGCCTCACCACACACCATCACACCCTGGTGGTCCTCATGCTGGGCTCCTGCCTCACCACACACCATCACACTCTGGTGGTCCTCATGCTAGGCTAGGCTCTTGCCTCACCACACACCATCACACCCTGGTGGTCCTCATGCTGGGCTCTTGCCTCACCACACACCATCACACTCTGGTGGTCCTCATGCTGGGCTGCTGCCTCACCACACACCATCACACCCTGGTGGTCCTCATGCTGGGCTGCTGCCTCACCACACACCATCACACCCTGGTGGTCCTCATGCTGGGCTGCTGCCTCACCACACACCATCACACCCTGGTGGTCCTCATGCTGGGCTGCTGCCTCACCACACACCATCACACCCTGGTGGTCCTCATGCTGGGCTGCTGCCTCACCACACACCATCACACCCTGGTGGTCCTCATGCTGGGCTGCTGCCTCACCACACACCATCACACCCTGGTGGTCCTCATGCTGGGCTCTTGCCTCACCACACACCATCACACCCTGGTGGTCCTCATCCTGGGCTGCTGCCTCACCACACACCATCACACCCTAGTGGTCCTCATGCTGGGCTCCTGCCTCACCACACACCATCACACCCTGGTGGTCCTCATGCTGGGCTGCTGCCTCACCACACACCATCACACCCTGGTGGTCCTCATGCTGGGCTGCTGCCTCACCACACACCATCACACCCTGGTGGTCCTCATGCTGGGCTGCTGCCTCACCACACACCATCACACCCTGGTGGTCCTCATGCTAGGCTCTTGCCTCACCACACATCATCACACCCTGGTGGTCCTCATGCTGGGCTGCTGCCTCACCACACACCATCACACCCTGGTGGTCCTCATGCTGGGCTCCTGCCTCACCACACACCATCACACTCTGGTGGTCCTCATGCTAGGCTCTTGCCTCACCACACACCATCACACCCTGGTGGTCCTCATGCTGGGCTCCTGCCTCACCACACACCATCACACCCTGGTGGTCCTCATGCTGGGCTCCTGCCTCACCACACACCATCACACCCTGGTGGTCCTCATGCTGGGCTCCTGCCTCACCACACACCATCACACCCTGGTGGTCCTCATGCTGGGCTCTTGCCTCACCACACACCATCACACCCTGGTGGTCCTCATGCTGGGCTCCTGCCTCACCACACACCATCACACCCTGGTGGTCCTCATGCTAGGCTCTTGCCTCACCACACACCATCACACCCTGGTGGTCCTCATGCTGGGCTGCTGCCTCACCTAACACCATCACACCCTGGTGGTCCTCATGCTGGGCTGCTGCCTCACCACACACCATCACACCCTGGTGGTCCTCATGCTGGGCTGCTGCCTCACCACACACCATCACACCCTGGTGGTCCTCATGCTGGGCTGCTGCCTCACCACACACCATCACACCCTGGTGGTCCTCATGCTGGGCTCTTGCCTCACCACACACCATCACATCCTGGTGGTCCTCATGCTGGGCTCTTGCCTCACCACACACCATCACACCCTGGTGGTCCTCATGCTGGGCTGCTGCCTCACCACACACCATCACACTCTGGTGGTCCTCATGCTGGGCTGCTGCCTCACCACACACCATCACACCCTGGTGGTCCTCATGCTAGGCTCTTGCCTCACCACACACCATCACACCCTGGTGGTCCTCATGCTAGGCTCTTGCCTCACCACACACCATCACACCATGGTGGTCCTCATGCTGGGCTCTTGCCTCACCACACACCATCACACCCTGGTGGTCCTCATGCTGGGCTCTTGCCTCACCACACACCATCACACCCTGCTGGTCCTCATGCTGGGCTGCTGCCTCACCACACACCATCACACCCTGGTGGTCCTCATGCTGGGCTGCTGCCTCACCACACACCATCACACTCTGGTGGTCCTCATGCTGGGCTGCTGCCTCACCACACACCATCACACCCTGGTGGTCCTCATGCTGGGCTGCTGCCTCACCACACACCATCACACTCTGGTGGTTCTCATGCTGGGCTGCTGCCTCACCACACACCATCACACTCTGGTGGTCCTCATGCTAGGCTCTTGCCTCACCACACACCATCACACCCTGGTGGTCCTCATGCTGGGCTGCTGCCTCACCACACACCATCACACTCTGGTGGTCCTCATGCTGGGCTGCTGCCTCACCACACACCATCACACCCTGGTGGTCCTCATGCTAGTCTCCTGCCTCACCACACACCATCACACCCTGGTGGTCCTCATGCTGGGCTCCTGCCTCACCACACACCATCACACCCTGGTGGTCCTCATGCTGGGCTCTTGCCTCACCACACACCATCACACCCTGGTGGTCCTCATGCTGGGCTGCTGCCTCACCACACACCATCACACTCTGGTGGTCCTCATGCTGGGCTCTTGCCTCACCACACACCATCACACTCTGGTGGTCCTCATGCTGGGCTCCTGCCTCACCACACACCATCACACCCTGGTGGTCCTCATGCTGGGCTCCTGCCTCACCACACACCATCACACTCTGGTGGTCCTCATGCTGGGCTGCTGCCTCACCACACACCATCACACTCTGGTGGTCCTCATGCTGGGCTCTTGTCTCACCACACACCATCACACCCTGGTGGTCCTCATGCTGGGCTGCTGCCTCACCACACACCATCACACCCTGGTGGTCCTCATGCTGGGCTCCTGCCTCACCACACACCATCACACCCTGGTGGTCCTCATGCTGGGCTGCTGCCTCACCACACACCATCACACCCTGGTGGTCCTCATGCTGGGCTCTTGCCTCACCACACACCATCACACCCTGGTGGTCCTCATGCTGGGCTCCTGCCTCACCACACACCATCACACTCTGGTGGTCCTCATGCTAGGCTAGGCTCTTGCCTCACCACACACCATCACACCCTGGTGGTCCTCATGCTGGGCTCTTGCCTCACCACACACCATCACACTCTGGTGGTCCTCATGCTGGGCTGCTGCCTCACCACACACCATCACACCCTGGTGGTCCTCATGCTGGGCTGCTGCCTCACCACACACCATCACACCCTGGTGGTCCTCATGCTGGGCTCCTGCCTCACCACACACCATCACACCCTGGTGGTCCTCATGCTGGGCTGCTGCCTCACCACACACCATCACACCCTGGTGGTCCTCATGCTGGGCTGCTGCCTCACCACACACCATCACACCCTGGTGGTCCTCATGCTGGGCTGCAGCCTCACCACACACCATCACACCCTGGTGGTCCTCATGCTGGGCTCTTGCCTCACCACACACCATCACACCCTGGTGGTCCTCATGCTGGGCTGCTGCCTCACCACACACCATCACACCCTGGTGGTCCTCATGCTGGGCTCCTGCCTCACCACACACCATCACACCCTGGTGGTCCTCATGCTGGGCTGCTGCCTCACCACACACCATCACACCCTGGTGGTCCTCATGCTGGGCTGCTGCCTCACCACACACCATCACACCCTGGTGGTCCTCATGCTGGGCTGCTGCCTCACCACACACCATCACACCCTGGTGGTCCTCATGCTAGGCTCTTGCCTCACCACACATCATCACACCCTGGTGGTCCTCATGCTGGGCTGCTGCCTCACCACACACCATCACACCCTGGTGGTCCTCATGCTGGGCTCCTGCCTCACCACACACCATCACACTCTGGTGGTCCTCATGCTAGGCTCTTGCCTCACCACACACCATCACACCCTGGTGGTCCTCATGCTGGGCTCCTGCCTCACCACACACCATCACACCCTGGTGGTCCTCATGCTGGGCTCCTGCCTCACCACACACCATCACACCCTGGTGGTCCTCATGCTGGGCTGCTGCCTCACCACACACCATCACACCCTGGTGGTCCTCATGCTGGGCTCTTGCCTCACCACACACCATCACACCCTGGTGGTCCTCATGCTGGGCTCCTGCCTCACCACACACCATCACACCCTGGTGGTCCTCATGCTAGGCTCTTGCCTCACCACACACCATCACACCCTGGTGGTCCTCATGCTGGGCTGCTGCCTCACCTAACACCATCACACCCTGGTGGTCCTCATGCTGGGCTGCTGCCTCACCACACACCATCACACCCTGGTGGTCCTCATGCTGGGCTGCTGCCTCACCACACACCATCACACCCTGGTGGTCCTCATGCTGGGCTGCTGCCTCACCACACACCATCACACCCTGGTGGTCCTCATGCTAGGCTCCTGCCTCACCACACACCATCACACCCTGGTGGTCCTCATGCTAGGCTCTTGCCTCACCACACACCATCACACCCTGGTGGTCCTCATGCTAGGCTCTTGCCTCACCACACACCATCACACCCTGGTGGTCCTCATGCTGGGCTCCTGCCTCACCACACACCATCACACTCTGGTGGTCCTCATGCTAGGCTCTTGCCTCACCACACACCATCACACCCTGGTGGTCCTCATGCTAGGCTCTTGCCTCACCACACACCATCACACCCTGGTGGTCCTCATGCTGGGCTCCTGCCTCACCACACACCATCACACTCAGGTGGTCCTCATGCTAGGCTCTTGCCTCACCACACACCATCACACCCTGGTGGTCCTCATGCTGGGCTCCTGCCTCACCACACACCATCACACTCTGGTGGTCCTCATGCTGGGCTGCTGCCTCACCACACACCATCACACCCTGGTGGTCCTCATGCTGGGCTGCTGCCTCACCACACACCATCACACCCTGGTGGTCCTCATGCTAGGCTCTTGCCTCACCACACACCATCACACTCTGGTGGTCCTCATGCTGGGCTGCTGCCTCACCACACAGCATCACACTCTGGTGGTCCTCATGCTGGGCTCCTGCCTCACCACACACCATCACACCCTGGTGGTCCTCATGCTAGGCTCTTGCCTCACCACACACCATCACACTCTGGTGGTCCTCATGCTAGGCTCTTGCCTCACCACACACCATCACACCCTGGTGGTGCTCATGCTAGGTTCTTGACTCACCACACACCATCACACTCTGGTGGTCCTCATGCTGGGCTCCTGCCTCACCACACACCATCACACTCTGGTGGTCCTCATGCTGGGCTGCTGCCTCACCACACACCATCACACTCTGGTGGTCCTCATGCTGGGCTCCTGCCTCACCACACACCATCACACCCTGGTGGTCCTCATGCTAGGCTCTTGCCTCACCACACACCATCACACTCTGGTGGTCCTCATGCTGGGCTGCTGCCTCACCACACACCATCACACTCTGGGGGGTCCTCATGCTGGGCTCCTGCCTCACCACACACCATCACACCCTGGTGGTCCTCATGCTGGGCTCCTGCCTCACAACATCTCTTGCACAACAATCTTTAATTGTTCAATTATTTCGTTGACAATGACATTTTGTGTCGGTACGACATTTTGTGTAAACTCAACCAATTGTCATTTTTTTTGTCTTTCCTGCAATATTTTTAAGCAGTGGTCTCTGCTGCTTAAGAGTTTCCACTTGTGAGTTTAGTGTACTCTGAGACCTTAAATTCCGTTTTCTTCGACCGTTTTTGATAAACATTCAGTGTTCCTGAGGTTCGTCTCTCCCTCCCGCCGTTGTCTCTCTTGTAGGCGCTAATACTGCCTCGGTGTACCCCGGGGTCCCTTAATCTCTTTACTAAACCCGCCCAGACAATGTTCTTCATCTTAATACATTGAGGGACATCATTTGCTGGGATCTCGCGCTCATTTTCACAACATTCGCATCTGTCCTATAAAATTATACCACCGTGTGTGCTCGACACCATTGATTACAAATTACCTGAAGGCCGGTGTCTGCCCCCAGGCTGAGAACATTTGTTTGAAGATTTTTTAAATATGCTTGCTGGGGCAAGGGCTCGGGGTGAGAGGTGATGAGAGATGGAGGGAAATAAATAAAAATAGGGGTGGATGAAGAACAAATGCTGAAATGACAAGAGAAAGGGAGTTAAGGAGGAAGTTTTTCAGTTTTAACTCTGCCACCTCCTGGGTGGCTTCATCTTCATCAATCAATCAATCAGGTGATTACAACTCAGGTGATCGTAGTGGGGATGACGTCTTGGCCCACTACACTCATCGGAGTGTTAAGTGGAATGATCAGCAAATCTGTATAGGATGACCGGGAAACAGATTGTTCAGTCAGGAAAGAAGAAATGTAAGTCGACAGAACCCCAATGGTAATGACGTAACTCACATTATCAGAATAACGACAACAGCAAATTACACATATGCCAACGTCGTTACATTCTCCAGAAACTTGGAGAAAGGAGCATCCCACGTCTTATAATCAACAAAGGTGAGACCCACTCTCTAATATTCATCCGCGGCACAACCCCGACCTAAAAAGGATGAAGAAAGCTAGCAAAGGTCCAGACAAAAGTCAACAAGGCTCGATACTGAGGTGAAGAGTTAGAGCTATGAGGAGACACTATGGGAACTGGAGCGTACCTCACAGGAAGAGGGGAGACATACTGCGAGTAGGGGAGATCTGATAACAACATATAAAATACAAGGGCGAACTGTGAATGTGCAGAAAGCATCACGGTCCAAATATATGAACACCGGAAAGAGTGGTAATGGGTGGTTAACTAGAGACACAAATGACTTACAGAAATATGAGAGAAGTGTTTTCTTTGTTAGAACTCTCAATAGTCTGAAAAGGTTAGGAGTACAAGCCGTCGAAGCTAACTTAATACAAAATTTAAAATATAAGTATGAACGGAGAATGAGAAATAAATCAATGCACTAATCTCAGAACTATCTAGAATCTGGCGACTATCTCAGGAATAATTTAAGAATTTTTTCATTCGCATGCAACAAGCATTTTAGAGATAATATTCTTTGCGGAACATGTTAATCGTGTCTGTTTGTGTATTTACTGAGCGGCAAAATAGCCATGAACGCCGCTAGTCTCATGGCAGCTCTTCGTAAGAGATAATTACACTCAATTAATATACCTAACTTGGCATACATGCGAAATGTTCTTAGAAATTATGTATTCTAATCCTGATAGACAAATACACCGACAGATACACAGAGAGAGCGGCATGAAAGAAAGCCCTTTACGCACAAATACACCCAAACATACAAACACGGACTTGAGACAGGCTAGTCCGTGAACTAAAGGAGTTGGACTATGAAGTAGGGCTCACAAATCAAGAGGAGACATGATTACGACTTATCTGATACTCGGTGGCATGGACAAGGTTAAAAATACTGCTCGCAGATGGGGGAAAACATTACAAACGGGTCACACAAAGCGTGGGTACAGGAGAAAGGGTCACACAAGGGGATGGTTCAACACTATTAACATGCTGTTCATTCAAAATATTAATTTCTGAAATATAAATGAATATTTTATACTCGCAAGTTGTGGCTATTTAGGCATTGGTTAAGTTAGGTGTTTAGGTTCTGTTGGCAACTACTTGTGTCTGTAGCCCCTGGCTGAAGCTTTTTCAGTGTGGCGATTCGAACAGATTTCGTCACGTAATTATAGTTCCAAAAACCGAGATATCTAAATATGGGAGGTCGATTGTGGCTGGAACGGGGCAGTGAACGACGTAACGAGGGATTACGGTGTTGATTCAAGTAATAACTTACTAGGAGGGGGAGATCCGCTGCGCCCCAGTCATTCTCCATACTTCCCACTATCTCCCTCCTGCGAACTCCTTCTTCTCTCCTCCTCTTTCTCTAAAACTCCATCTCTTCTGATCTTCCTAGTATGATCTTCACCACATTCCTTACTCTTCACCACCTTCCCATCATCCCTGACACCATCTTCAATATATACGGTGTAAATACAAAACCCATCACTTCACCCAGCCCTCCCCCCATCCCCCATCACCACTTTACCTTCATCTGTTTACCCATGTTCATCCAGGCTGTGTGTAGGTCTCTGTCCATCCCTCCCTAATCCCCTTTTCTTTAAACGTCTTCATCCCCATCACCCATCACTACTTTCCCTTCATCTATTTACCCATGTTCATCCAGGCTGAGTGTAGCTCTCTGTCCACCCCTTCTCTAATCCCCCTTTCTTTAAACGTCTACCCCCCACCCCACGCACCGCCCTTCCCGAAACAAAAGAGACAAGTTCCGTTTTCTATGCAGTTCCATCTTTCCCAAAAAGTTGTTACGTCTGCTTCATAGCCCCCTCCCGGTCCAGCTCGTTGTTGCCGTGAGGGGGCATGGTAGGTGGCTGCCGGAGTGTGATGTTCCTTAAGACAGTCTTCTGTCATTTTGTAGCCTTGTGCTCCTCTGGGAACATCCCCTAAGGACTTTCGCCCTATTGCCCTCACAAGTTGTGTCTGCAAACTCTTTGAACATACGATTAACGTTTGTCTGATGAGGTTCTTAGAGCACCATCACCACCTCTCCCCTTCTCAATTTGGTTTCCGCAGTTGCCGCAGCACAACGGATGTCCTGGTGAACTTGGAGGTCTATATTCGTACTGCTTTTGCTGCGAAGACCTCCGTTGTTGCCGTCCTTTTTGACCTGGAAAAGGCTTACGATACCACTTGGCGATATCATATTCTATCCCAACTTCATTCTGTTGGCCTTCGTGGTCATCTCCCTCTCTTTCTCCGCAGCTTCCTCTCTCGTCGTTCCTTTTGGGTGAGGCTTGGTACTGCTCTCTCTGCCTCTTTTCAGCAATACGAAGGTGTGCCCCAGGGTAGTGTTCTGAGCACTACTCTTTTTCTGGTTGCCCTGAATGGTCTTCTTTCCTCTCTTCCTTCTGGCGTCTTCTCCGCTCTCTATGTCGACGATCTTACCCTTTGCTGTCAGGGTGATGATTCGCCTCTCCTTCAATCCCGGCATCAACTTGCGATTGATGCCGTGTCGTCTAAGGCCACCGATCATGGCTTCAGGTTCTCAACGTCTAAGACTTGTGCTATACTTTTACTCGGAAGCGTGTCGTTCTTTGTCCTTCTTTGTCGCTTTATGGTCATCCCCTTGTGTACATGGATTCCATTAATCTTTTGGGGTTGATTTTTGACACTCGTTTGTCCTGGTCTCCCCATATCTCTTACCTCCGTGTTGAATGCTCTAAGGCCCTTACCCTCCTTCGGGTATTGTCCCATATTTATTGGGGGAAGGGAAGGGACCTATCAGGGGGAAAGCGCCAAGCCATCACGACTATATATCACTGGTAAAGTGGTCAGGATAAGGATTTGGGATGGGATGGAGGAAGGAATGGTACCCAACAACTTGGACGGTCGGGGAATGAACGCCGACCTGCATGAAGCGATAACGTCAGAGCGGATTGGCTCACTCTCCTCGCTTTACATTCTTCTCTCGTCCTGTCTAAGCTCGATTATAGTTGCCCTGTTACTCGTCGGCTTCTCCTTATACTGTTCGCCGCCTTGATGCTTTGCACCATACTGTGTTGCGCCTCAGTTCTGGTGCGTTTCGTTCGACTCCCGTCCACAGCGCGTATGTTGACAGTGGCTTCATATCTCTCTAGGACCGCCGTGATTGCCACTGTCTTCGCTATCTTGCGCGGTCCTTGCAACATCCTTCCTCTCGGCTCTGTCGTGCTTTACCTCTTGCCCCTCCTGCCGTTCCTATTCCTCTTCACCACCTCCCTCTTTCTGTCCGGTTATCTCGCTTACAGGCTTCACTTTCAGTTCGTATTTCTAATATTTCTCCTCGTGTTGTTCCTTCTTTGCCCCCGTGGAGAGTCCCTCTTCCGCAGTTTTGTACATCCTTAACCCGCATCACTAAAGCTTTTACCCCTCTTACGGTTCTAAAACGGCTTTTCCTTGAGCACTTTTCTTCTCACTCCCGCTCCGTTTCCGTCTTCACTGATGGGTCTAAGTCTGCGGATGGTATAGGCTACTCTGTTGTTTTTCCTGATTGTACTTTTATGTGTCGTCTACCTCCGGAGACTAGCATCTTCACAGCAGAACTTTATGCTATTCTCTATGCTCTTCGTCTCCTGCTTTCTCGTTGTCAATCTTCCTTTGTAGTAGTTGTTGACTCTCGTAGTGCCCTCATGGCTCTCAGGTCTTTTAATCTGGTTCATCCAGTGGTTGTCAAGATCCAGCATTGGCAGTTTCTTATTCACAGTAAATTTAAGTCGGTTGAGTTTTGTTGGGTTCTCGGCCATATTGGTGTCTCCTTAAATGAGCGTGCTGATGCAACCGCCAGGGAAGCTGTCCGCTCTTGTCCCATCTCTCTTAAAGGTATTCCTTATTCCAACTTTTACCTGGTTATCCATTCCTCCATCCTTACTCGTTGGCAGGTTTGTTGGTCTTCTGTTACTGGTAACACACTGCGTCCTCTTTAGAGTTGTGTGTCCTCGTGGCCGTCCTCCTACCACCATAACCGGCGATGGGAAACAGCTCTGGCATGGTTGTGTATTGGCCATATTAGCTTAACTCATGGTCACTTGATGGATCGCCGCCTTGCTCCTTATTGTCCAAACTGCATTTTCCCTCTTACAGTGGTGCATATCATTGTTGAATGTCCTGACTTACGGGACGAGCGTGTGTCTTGTTTTCCGACAATCCCCCGCAGTTGCTTGTCCCTCGATAGAATTCTTGGTGACTCGGATACGTTTCATATCGTTCGCCTTATGCATTTCTGTTCTCGTATTGGCCTCCTTGGTGATATTTAGCGCCCTCTGATTATCCCGCACATATGATGGTGCTACATAGCCTTCCCGGTTTGGTGCCTTCTTTTCATAATTAATTAATTACTTCTGCTTCATAAGGATAACGTTAATTATTTTCTTCATTAACCAGAATAATGTTTTTGTGAGGCATTTTGTGTATCATATGTTTGGAAGTTAATTAATCCTGTTTTCTTATAATTCTTTAATTCCTGTTTATTCTCCTTTTTCTCTCACCTTCCCTTGCTTTACTCCTTAATCCCTGTTTCCTGCAAGGAGGAGAGGAAACAGCGATTGTGGTTTGCGTATAAACTGCAAGCAACAATGAATCTTTATTTGTTGTTTGTAATATATATGACTAGCGCATAGGTTCCCTCATACCTACAGGCTAAAGTGGCAACCCGGAGAATTAAAAGTCCCAGTTGGATATCAGGGTTGTGTCTCTGTGACCCTCTCTTATTGTGGGTGTTCGCAGCCTGGTCGGTAGACCTTCAGTCTTTCTTCACTCCCTCAGGCCCTCGACCTCCGTTCCGGTGGTCGAGGGTCAGATGGTGCAAATGAATAATTATATATATATATATATATATATATATATATATATATATATATATATATATATATATATATATGTCGTACCTAGTAGCCAGAACGTACTTCTCAGCCTACTATGCAAGGCCCGATTTGCCTAATAAGAAAAGTTTTCATGAATTAATTGTTTTTCGGCTACCTAACCTACCTAACCTAACCTAACCTAACTTTTTCGGCCACCTAACCTAACCTAACCTTTAAAGATAGGTTAGGTTAGGTTAGGTAGGGTTGGTTAGGTTCGGTCATATTTCTACGTTAATTTTAACTCCAATAAAAAAAAATTGACCTCATACATAATGAAATGGGAAGCTTTATCATTTCATTAGAAAAAAATAAGAGAAAATATATTAATTCAGGAAAACTTGGCTTATTAGGGAAATCGGGCCTTGCATAGTAGGCTGAGAAGTGCGTTCTGGCTACTAGGTACGACATATATATATATATATATACATGCGAACAAGCCTGAATGGTCCCCAGGACATATGCAACTGAAAACTCACACCCCAGAAGTGACTCGAACCCATACTCCCAGAAGCAACGCAACTGGTATGTACAAGACGCCTTAATCCACTTGACCATCACGACAAGTATATATGTATATATATATATATATATATATATATATATATATATATATATATATATATATATATATATATATATATATATATATATATATATATATATATATATATATACACATATGTCGTACCTAGTAGCCAGAATGCACTTCTCGGCCTACTATGCAAGGCCCGATTTGCCTAATAGGCCGAGTGATTTTCTTTATTTTCAATAAATTGTTTCCTATTGGTTTCTTATTTCCGTTCTGGCTACTAGGTACGACATATATATATATATATATATATATATATATATATATATATATATATATATATATATATATATACATATATTATTAAATATGACCGAAAAAGTAAGATTAATAATTCTAACACGAATTTTCTCAATCTTTCGTACATTATGCTTCACTGTTGGAGGTAAATCAAAAATCACTTCTCCAAAATTCATTTTTATTTCTAGTCTGACGCGACACGGGCGCGTTTCGTAAAACTTATTACATTTTCAAAGACTTCACAAATACACAACTGATTAGAACTTGCGTTTCCCTGATTTTATATCTACATTTGAGTGAGGTGGGAAGGGTGATGTGGCATTACATTTGAGTGAGGTGGGAAGGATGATGTGGCATTAACACAAGACAGAACACTAGAGGATATTAATAGGGTATTAAAAGTATCAACACAAGACAGAACAGAAACAATGGGTATTGAATAGAAGTGTTTGTAGAAAGCCTATTGGTCCATATTTCTTGATGCTTCTATATTGGAGCGGAGTCTTGAGGTGGGTAGAATATAGTTGTGCAATAATTGGCTGTTGATTGCTGGTGTTGACTTCTTGATGTGTAGTGCCTCGCAAACGTCAAGCCGCCTGCTATCGCTGTATCTATCGATGATTTCTGTGTTGTTTACTAGGATTTCTCTGGCGATGGTTTGGTTATGGGAAGAGATTATATGTTCCTTAATGGAGCCCTGTTGCTTATGCATCGTTAAACGCCTAGAAAGAGATGTTGTTGTCTTGCCTATATACTGGGTTTTTTGGAGCTTACAGTCCCCAAGAGGGCATTTGAAGGCATAGACGACGTTAGTCTCTTTCGAAGCGTTCTGTTTTGTGTCTGGAGAGTTTCTCATGAGTAGGCTGGCCGTTTTTCTGGTTTTATAGTAAATCGTCAGTTGTATCCTCTGATTTTTGTCTGTAGGGATAACGTTTCTATTAACAATATCTTTCAGGACCCTTTCCTCCGTTTTAGGAGCTGTGGAAAAGAAGTTCCTGTAAAATAGTCTATTAGGGGGTATAGGTGTTGTGTTAGTTGTCTCTTCAGAGGTTGCATGGCTTTTCACTTTCCTTCTTATGATGTCTTCGACGAAACCATTGGAGAAGCCGTTAATGACTAGGACCTGCCTTACCCTACAGAGTTCTTCATCGACTTGCTTCCATTCTGAGCTGTGGCTGAGAGCACGGTCGACATATGCGTTAACAACACTCCTCTTGTACCTGTCTGGGCAGTCGCTGTTGGCACTTAGGCACATTCCTATGTTCGTTTCCTTAGTGTAGACTGCAGTGTGGAAACCTCCGCCCTTTTCCAAGACTGTTACATCTAGAAAGGGCAGCTTCCCATCCTTTTCCATCTTGTAAGTGAAACGCAGCACGGAACTCTGCTCAAATGCCTCCTTCAGCTCCTACAGATGTCTGACATCAGGTACCTGTGTAAAAATGTCGTCAACATACCTGCAGTATATGGTCGGTTTCAAGTTCATGTCGACTAAGACTTTTTGCTCGATGGTACCTATGTAGAAGTTGGCAAACAGGACACCTAGGGGAGAACCCATGGCGACCCCATCTACTTGCTTATACATGTGCCCATCCGGGCTCAAGAAGGGTGCCTCTTTAGTACAAGCTTGGAGTAGTTTCCTCAGAATATTTTCTGGTATGTCAAGAGGAGTACAGGCTGGATCACGATACACTCTTTCGGCTATCATTCCGATTGTCTCGTCCACAGGTACGTTGGTAAACAGCGATTCTACGTCCAACGAGGCTCTTATCCCTGTGGCCCGTGTGCCCCGCAGTAAGTCAACAAATTCCTTTGGAGACTTCAGGCTGAAGGCGCAAGGAACATAAGGAGTCAGCAGGCCGTTGAGTCGCTTCGCCAGTCTGTACGTGGGTGTGGGTATCTGGCTAAAGATTGGCCGAAGTGGGTTTCCAGGCTTGTGTGTCTTGACATTTCCATACGCATATCCAGGTTTATATTCCCCAATGATCTTTGGCAGGTGGAGTCCGGATTTCTTGGCGTTCACTTCTTTTCCACAGCTCATAAAACGGAGGAAAGGGTCCTGAAAGATATTGTTAATAGAAACGTTATCCCTACAGACAAAAATCAGAGGATACAACTGACGATTTACTATAAAACCAGAAAAACGGCCAGCCTACTCATGAGAAACTCTCCAGACACAAAACAGAACGCTTTGAAAGAGACTAACGTCGTCTATGCCTTCAAATGCCCTCTTGGGGACTGTAAGCTCCAAAAAACCCAGTATATAGGCAAGACAACAACATCTCTTTCTAGGCGTTTAACGATGCATAAGCAACAGGGCTCCATTAAGGAACATATAATCTCTTCCCACAACCAAACCATCGCCAGAGAAATCCTAGTAAACAACACAGAAATCATCGATAGATACAGCGATAGCAGGCGGCTTGACGTTTGCGAGGCACTACACATCAAGAAGTCAACACCAGCAATCAACAGCCAATTATTACACAACTATATTCTACCCACCTCAAGACTCCGCTCCAATATAGAAGCATCAAGAAATATGGACCAATAGGCTTTCTACAAACACTTCTATTCAATATCCATTGTTTCGTGTTCTGTCTTGTGTTGATGAAATTAATACCCTATTAATACCACCTCTTGTTCTGTCTTGTGTTGATGAAATTAATACCCTATTAATGCCACATCTTGTTCTGTCTTGTGTTAATGCCACATCACCCCTTCCACCTCACTCAAATGTAGATATAAAATCGGAGATGCGTAAGTTCTATTCAGTTGTGTATTTGTGAACTAAAGTCTTTGAAAATGTAATAAGTTTTACGAAACGCGCTCGTGTCGCGTCAGACTAGAAATAAAAAAAAAAAAAAATGAATTTTGGAGAATTGATTTTTGATTTACCTCCAACAGTGAAAAGAAATGTACGAAAGATTGAGAAAATTCGTGTTAGAATTATTAATCTTACTTTTCGGTCATATTTAATAATATATATATATATATATATATACATATATATATATATATATATATATATATATATATATATATATATATATATATATATATATATATATATATATATATATATATATATATATATATTAGTATATTTTGGTAGCAGCCTTTCCTGTAGACATATATTATTAAATATGACCGAAAAAGTAAGATTAATAATTCTAACACGAATTTTCTCAATCTTTCGTACATTTCTTTTCACTGTTGGTGGTAATTCAAAAATCAATTCTCCAAAATTCATTTTTATTTCTAGTCTGACGCGACACTTGAGCACGTTTCGTAAAACTTATTACATTTTCTAAGACTTTAGTTCACAAATACACAACTGAATAGAACTTACACATCTCCGATTTGTTTATATCTACATTTGAGTGAGGTGGATGGGGTGAGGTGGTATTAATAGGGTATTAATTTCATCAACACACGACAGAACACAAAACAATGGGTATTGAATGGATGTGATTGTAGAAAGCCTATTGGTCCATATTTCTTGATGCTTCTATATTGGAGCGGAGTCTTGAGGTGGGTAGAATATAGTTGTGCAATAATTGGCTGTTGATTGCTGGTGTTGACTTCTTGATGTGTAGTGCCTCGCAAACGTCAAGCCGTCTGCTATCGCTGTATCTATCGATGATTTCTGTGTTGTTTACAAGGATTTCTCTGGCGATGGTTTGGTTGTGGGAAGAGATTATATGTTCCTTAATGGAGCCCTGTTGCTTATGCATAAGCAACAGGGCCGGTCCTCGACCAGGCCTCCACCCTCAGGAAGCAGCCCGTGACAGCTGACTAACACCCAGGTACCTATTTTACTGCTAGGTAACAGGGGCATAAGGTGAAAGAAACTCTGCCCATTGTTTCTCGCCAGCGCCTGGGATCGACCCCGGGACCACAGGATCAGAAGTCCAGCATGCTGTCTGCTCGGCCGACCGGCTCCCTCACTTTGAGCCTCACATGGAAATCCGTATTGGGTAAAGATCTTCAATAGTTGTTTTACCACCGTAGCAGCCGTGATGTTCTTCACAGGAACTGCTATGGAGAATCTGGTGGTTGGACACAGGATGGTTAGTATATAAGCGTTGCCAGAACTGGTCCGGGGTAAAGGATCAACACAGTCTATGCTAAGCCTGTGGAAAGGTTCCGCAGGCACCAGGATGGGAATTAACGGAGCCTTGGGAATTGGGATGTTAGGTTTCCCTGCCATCTGACATATATGACACTGTTGCACGTAACTTTTGACGTCTTTAACCATACCTGGCCAGCAGTAGTCTTGTCTGATTCCATGATAGGTTTTGTTAAATCCATAGTGAGAAAGTGCTCCGTGGGCCAGGTGTAGAATATCGGGCCGTAGGCTGGTGGGAACCACTAGCTGTTCGACATTTGCCCAATCGTCATCCTCCGTCAGCTTACTGGGTCTGTATCTGCGGTAGAGCAACTGATTCTCTAGGACGAACCCAGGGATACTGTCAGGTTGAGTCTCAGCCAGGAAGAATAATGGTGTTAATGAAGGATCCTCCCTCTGTAACTTATGGAACTCCAACATAGTAAGATTCAGTGGTAGGTTCTGATGGTCTTGAGGGAGAGCGGTTGCAGTAGAGTTAGCTGGTTGCGGTCGTGCAGCTTGTGCACGGGTGGTCACCAAAACCGGAGGAGAAACTTCATCACTTTCTTGGACCTCTGCTGGAACATACTTTAAGATGGGGTTGTCGACTACAGAGTCACACACCTGGGGTTTGTCCATGATGATCAGGTTGGAAGGTTGCAGATCTTCGGCCAAGTCATTGCCCAGGAGAA
The DNA here is from genome assembly GCF_040958095.1 of Procambarus clarkii. Taxonomy (NCBI): domain Eukaryota; kingdom Metazoa; phylum Arthropoda; class Malacostraca; order Decapoda; family Cambaridae; genus Procambarus; species Procambarus clarkii. The sequence continues at coordinate 38,366,507 of NC_091193.1, forward strand.
GTTGCACTCCAGACATGGGAAAAGGCTTTTCCCTGAGGGCGACTTGGACTTCACCGGTCATGAAAGGACAATCCAGGTGGACTCTTGCGAGTGGATACGGAGTAGTAGCAGTGAGGTCAGTGATAAGGACGGTTTCCCCGGTGTAGGTGATGTTAGGCACAGCTGATTTCAATATTATTGATTGAAGAGCCGCTGTGTCCCTCAAGATCTTCAGTTTGAAACGTCTCTCCGAATCTGTACTGTTGGTAGAGACAGTTCCAGGATACAGGTGTTTGCTGAAGAGAGAAAGATCATTAACAGGAACAACAACATTCATCACAGGCTTACCGGACTTAGGAGGAGTCGGTTTGGGTTTAGGAGAATCACTATAGCCTTTGTATTGAGCTTTCCCACATTTATCTATGGTATGTCCATAGAGCTTGCAATACTTACAATACAATGGAGAGCTCGCTTGATCTGTACTCACTTTATCATAACTATACCAAGACTTCTTACTGGAAGGTGGATCTGGTATTAGCTGGTGTATGAGGCTGTAGGTGTCAGCCGACTTCGCACATCTGATGTAGTCGGTTTCTTCTTTGTCTGCTAAATATAAACGGATGGAAGGAGGATCACGTCTAAAGAATTCCTCAACTAGAATGAGGTTGACGAGTTCTGAAAATGTAGAGACATGTGCTGCTTCCAGCCATTTCATGAAATATCTTTTCTTTGTATTGGCTAATTCTAAAAAGGTGGTGGTACTTGCTTTTAGATAATCACGGAATTTTCGTCTGTAGCTTTCGGTGGAGAGAAGGTAGGCGTCTAAAACTGCTTGCTTCAGGGTCTGGTAGTCATTTTTAGATGCTAAGGTACTGAGAGTAACTGCAGCTCTATCTGTGAGATGCACTCTGAGAAGGGTAGACCATTGATCTTCAGGCCAGCTAACTTTTTTAGCTAGAGTCTCAAAAGTGGTAAAAAAACACATCTATCTCTGTCTCAACGAATGGTGGCATTAACTTACTTGCATGGGAGACATTGAAACTTACGGGAAGGCTAGCTGTAGCTTGTTGGCGCTGAGCGTGGTGTGTAGTTTCAAAGGTGAGTTCTTGTTGACGACATGCTAGAGACATATCAGCTTGCATCTTATCATGCTCACGTTGCATCTCCAGGTGACGTTTTCTTGCTTGAAGCTGTACTCGCTCACGCTCTTGGTGTAGGGCAGCCTCACGTTCCTGTCCTTCTTTCTTTAGGGCCGCCTCACGTTCCTTTCGTTGTAGAGCTTCTTTCGCCAGGGCCGCCTCGCGTTCTTGTTCTTCTTTCTTTAGGGCCATCTCGCGTTCCTTTAGGGCCACCTCGCGTTCCTGTTCTTCTTTCCTTAGGGCAGCCTCTCGTTCTCTTCGTTGTAGAACTTCTTTCTCATATGCAGCTTGTTCTTGCAGGTGGACACGCTTTAGGGCAGCCTCTCGTTCCTGTATCTGGAGAGCTTCTTTTTGTTATTACCGCTCTATGTTCGCTAGTTAGAGCTTTAACTTCATAGCTGCCAGAGCATGTTTATCTGCAATAGAATAGTTTTCGTGAGCATCAGAGTCTATAATTCCTTCATCTAAGAGGTAATCCAAGATAATATTGTGCAAGTCATTTTTGTGGGCTCCATGGGGAGCATCTAGTTGATACTCTTGTGCCAGAGTTTGTAATTCGGTCCTCTTGGCACGATTTAAGTTCCCTACTTTACTTGCTGGATCAGTACGAAATGCTGAGACGAAACATTTTGAAATAGCAAATAAATGTACAACGAATATACCTGTGATATTCTAAGTGTCAGTAACAGGATGACGTGGCAACTGGTAACTATCCTGTGGAAATTTAATCATTAACAATTAAAGTAATATTAGTATGATAAATGATTAGTCAATCAAAATCGCAGGAAATCTTGTACCCGGTACTCAATGTTAGAAAATAAGGGCAAGAAAATCCTACTAAATAAATGAAACCGATAGTTTTTAAAACAAATGAAACTTGTAATTGTTTAAAAAGTGAAAAGGTAGTCCAAGAATGTAGGGATACCTTGCCTGGTCTCTATTGGACAGAAGCAAGGGGTTTCCTATTTAATTATATGATACTTACAGAATTAGCGTTCCTTGTGCTCTGAAAAAAGAAAGCTAATTCTCTACCTGAGTAAATATCATCATCTCTGACCAACATATAGGGGTGTGAGTGTCAACTGGTGACAAGAACTGCTGTTGAGGTCCCAACTCAACAGCGTATTCCGTGCTAGAGGAACTATGGCCCTCTGTATCCTCCTTTGGTCGGATTGCGGAGGATAGGGTGCTTTGGCCCGAATACAAATCAAAGTACCAGGGTACCAAAATGATGATTTGCCGTAATTTGAGAAATATTCTAGGGACGAAAAAGGTGGAATACACAAGTAATAACACTGAGGGAGGGATGACCAATTAAGAGAATGACTGAGGCCTCCAGTCACCACGTAATCCACAGTTATCCAACACTCACAATATGCTACCCTCGGAATGCACAAAATACACAGCACCATATAAATATTAAAAGTAATGAAAATATTGAAACGCAACTGTATCAAAGCCAAGTACACTTACCACAAATTGATGTTTTAGCACAAGTACCTGAGTGAGGCTCCTGGACAGGCCCCCATTAAAATGTGATGGAAAAAAGAAGTGTAGGTGATCAGGAGTCCTCCCAATGGCTAGTGTCTATGCCTATCACATTTAAAAAAAAAAGATGACTGCATAGCTGTTGTGTCCTGTGGCAAAGTAAGGCAAAACAAATAGTATGAACAATGAAACTTTAATTAAATTGAAAAAAAATTATGAATAAGACAGTTCCTTGGCTATGTACAGTGCAAACTCACAAGATTATAAATTAAAAAAATAACATAAAATTTTATAGTGGTGAAGTTACTCTAAAATGCATAAAGACAGAAATGAAATTAACAAGTGCTGAGAATAAAGCGCTGGCTGAGAACATCCACTAATAAACAGAGCGCATATCAGATGGTTGTTTCAGCTTGAGAGCACAGGATATTCTGACTCCAATGGCTGGTACAGGCCCAGACATCAGCTAGGTAAATGGTGTTAAGGTGCAGAGGTGCAGTAGTGCAGACGTCGATTCACCAATCAGAAGCGGGCAGGCTAGAAATGTTAGTTTGGTGATCGGCGACGATGGAGGGGGGAGGTGTAGAGCGAGTGTCTGATACGTTTGCGCCGAGCAAAACGTATTTGACTATATATGTACTACACTTGCTTGTAGTGTCTAGATGTTGTAGATGTACTGATGTAACATGACGATAGGAAAGAGCAGGCCAAATCTCTCTTGAAAGAGATTATCGTAACAATGAACAAATCCAAACAATAAACAATGAACAAATGCTCCCGGACGCAGGTTCGAATCCTCGTCACGGCCCTTGTGGATTTGTTCATTTGATGCATCACGTTAGTGTGATCTCTGTGTGTGATGATGTAAGGGCGAAGAGGGAGAACGGCCTATTGACATAGCTCGGGTTCAGGGGGGGTTGTGTAAAAGCCTGGTTTGTGCCTCGGAGAAGCTACGGGATCCAGTAAGTTCAGTAGAACTTCGGTTTCAACCCTTTCACCCTGTCGTAGCTCAGTCGATTAAGGCAGTGTCTGGGATGTTCCCAGACGCAGGCTAGAATCCTCGTCACGGCCCTTTTGGATTTGTTCATTTGATGCATCACATTAGTGTGATCTCTGTGTGTATCGTAAATATATATATATATATATATATATATATATATATATATATATATATATATATATATATATATATATATATATATATATTAGTATATTTTGGTAGCAGTCTTTCCTGTAGACATATATTATTAAATATGACCGAAAAAGTAAGATTAATAATTCTTACACGAATTTTCTCAATCTTTCGTACATTTCTTTTCACTGTTGGAGGTAAATAAAAAATCAATTCTCCAAAATTCATTTTTATTTCTAGTCTGACGCGACACGAGCGCGTTTCGTAAAACTTATTACATTTTCAAAGACTTACGCATCTCTGATTTTATATCTACATTTGAGTGAGGTGGAAGGGGTGATGTGGCATTAACACAAGACAGAACAAGATGTGGCATTAATAGGGTATTAATTTCATGAACACAAGACAGAACAAGAAGTGGTATTAATAGGGTATTAATTTCATCAACACAAGACAGAACACGAAACAATGGATATTGAATAGAAGTGTTTGTAGAAAGCCTATTGGTCCATATTTCTTGATGCTTCTATATTGGAGCGGAGTCTTGAGGTGGGTAGAATATAGTTGTGCAATAATTGGCTGTTGATTGCTGGTGTTGACTTCTTGATGTGTAGTGCCTCGCAAACGTCGAGCCGCCTGCTATCGCTGTATCTATCGATGATTTCTGTGTTGTTTACTAGGATTTCTCTGGCGATGGTTTGGTTGTGGGAAGAAATTATATGTTCCTTAATGGAGCCCTGTTGCTTATGCATCGTTAAACGCCTAGAAAGAGATGTTGTTGTCTTTAACGCTTTAAAAGAGACTAACGTCGTCTATGCCTTCAAATGCCCTCTTGGGGACTGTAAGCTCTAAAAAACCCAGTATATAGGCAAGACAACAACATCTCTTTCTAGGCGTTTAACGATGCATAAGCAACAGGGCTCCATTAAGGAACATATAATCTCTTCCCACAACCAAACCATCGCCAGAGAAATCCTAGTAAACAACACAGAAATCATCGATAGATACAGCGATAGCAGGCGGCTCGACGTTTGCGAGGCACTACACATCAAGAAGTCAACACCAGCAATCAACAGCCAATTATTGCACAACTATATTCTACATACCTCAAGACTCCGCTCCAATATAGAAGCATCAAGAAATATGGACCAATAGGCTTTCTACAAACACTTCTATTCAATATCCATTGTTTCGTGTTCTGTCTTGTGTTGATGAAATTAATACCCTATTAATACCACTTCTTGTTCTGTCTTGTGTTGATGAAATTAATACCCTATTAATGCCACATCTTGTTCTGTCTTGTGTTAATGCCACATCACCCCTTCCACCTCACTCAAATGTAGATATAAAATCGGAGATGCGTAAGTCTTTGAAAATGTAATAAGTTTTTACGAAACGCGCTCGTGTCGCGTCAGACTAGAAATAAAAATGAATTTTGGAGAATTGATTTTTGATTTACCTCCAACAGTGAAAAGAAATGTACGAAAGATTGAGAAAATTCGTGTTAGAATTATTAATCTTACTTTTTCGGTCATATTTAATAATATATGTCTACAGGAAAGACTGCTACCAAAATATACTAATATTAAAGCGCACGACCCAGCAGCAAGGAATCAAACCTTCACGATAAAATATCGCCAGGATCTGATTCGTGATCAGATATACAAGGCAGAGAATGAAATCAAAGACAACAAAACGCAACTACTTCATGCTACAAACGAGTGGAGAAATAGCAACATCGACGAGAGTATCCGTACCCGCATTGAACAACACCTCGACATCCTCACAGACCAACATCACCTCAGCACTGTAACAAGGATTATCAAGAAACTAACAACATTATATGTAGGACCTATGGCAATTCCACGACCAAGAGATGGCTTCCTGAACCTTGCAGGAATTAACCTCACTGAGGACCAAGTCACTCTCCTAAATCTGGGCATAAACTGTCATGTTATGTCCAGACCGAGTGAGATGGCCCGGAAAGTAGAGTTGGAAATTCTGTTGGACGACATATTCGACCTCGAGACACAAAAGAAGGTCACTACCAAAGATACCTTACAAGCAGAACTTATTGCAGAAGGAGGAAAGAATCGAGGCAATTACAGAAGCACCATACTGTCCCCCGAGCTTAAAGCGGCAGCTAAAAGCCTTCGTGAGAACAAGGAGATAGTTGTCAGGAGAGGTGACAAGTCGCCAATATATGTCATTCTTAAAAAAGACGAATATCTGGCGAAAATGAACATCATACTCTCTGACCAAACTAAGTTCCAAAGGGTAACGAAGGACACTACAGCCGAATTAAAAGCAAAGGTCAACAAACTGATCGAAACTGTGAACGCCAAGAAATCCGGACTCCACCTGCCAAAGATCATTGGGGAATATAAACCTGGATATGCGTATGGAAAAGTCAAGACACACAAGCCTGGAAACCCACTTCGGCCAATCATTAGCCAGATACCCACACCCACGTATAGACTAGCGAAGCGACTCAACGGCCTGCTGACTCCTTATGTTCCTTGCGCCTTCAGCCTGAAGTCTCCAAAGGAATTTGTTGACTTACTGCGGGGCACACAAGCCACAGGGATAAGAGCCTCGTTGGACGTAGAATCGCTGTTTACCAACGTACCTGTGGACGAGACAATCGGAATGATAGCCGAAAGAGTGTATCGTGATCCAGCCTGTACTCCGCTTGACATACCAGAAAATATTCTGAGGAAACTACTCCAAGCTTGTACTAAAGAGGCACCCTTCTTGAGCCCGGATGGGCACATGTATAAGCAAGTAGATGGGGTCGCCATGGGTTCTCCCCTAGGTGTCCTGTTTGCAAACTTCTACATGGGTACCATCGAGCAAAAAGTCTTAGTCGACATGAACTTGAAACCGGCCATATACTGCAGGTATGTTGACGACATTTTTACACAGGTACCTGATGTCAGACATCTGCAGGAGCTGAAGGAGGCATTTGAGCAGAGTTCCGTGCTGCGTTTCACTTACGAGATGGAAAAGAATGGGAAGCTGCCCTTTCTAGATGTAACAGTCATGGAAAAGGGCGGAGGTTTCCACACTGCAGTCTACACTAAGGAAACAAACATAGGAATGTGCCTAAATGCCAACAGCGACTGCCCAGACAGGTACAAGAGGAGTGTTGTTAACGCATTTGTCGACCGTGCTCTCAGCCACAGCTCAGAATGGAAGCAAGTCGACAAAGAACTCTGTAGGGTAAGGCAGGTCCTAGTCAATAACGGCTTCTCCAATGGTTTCGTCGAAGACATCATAAGAAGGAAAGTGAAAAGCCATGCAACCTCTGAAGCGACAACTATCACAACACCTATACCCCCTATTAGACTATTTTACAGGAACTTCTTTTCCACAGCTCATAAAACGAAGGAAAGGGTCCTGAAAGATATTGTTAATAGAAACGTTATCCCTACAGACAAAAATCAGAGGATACAACTGACGATTTACTATAAAACCAGAAAAACGGCCAGCCTACTCATGAGAAACTCTCCAGACACAAAACAGAACGATTTAAAAGAGACTAACGTCGTCTATGCCTTCATATGCCCTCTTGGGGAGTGTAAGCTCCAAAAAACCCTGTATATAGGCAAGACAACAACATCTCTTTCTAGGCGTTTAACGATGCATAAGCAACAGGGCTCCATTAAGGAACATATAATCTCTTCCCACAACCAAACCATCGCCAGAGAAATCCTAGTAAACAACACAGAAATCATCGATAGATACAGCGATAGCAGGCGGCTCGACGTTTGCAAGGCACTACACATCAAGAAGTCAACACCAGCAATCAACAGCCAATTATTGCACAACTATATTCAACCCACCTCAAGACTCCGCTCCAATATAGAAGCATCAAGATATATGGACCAATAGGCTTTCTACAAACACTTCTATTCAATATCCATTGTTTCGTGTTCTGTCTTGTGTTGATGAAATTAATACCCTATTAATACAACTTCTTGTTCTGTCTTGTGTTGATGAAATTAATACCCTATTAATGCCACATCTTGTTCTGTCTTGTGTTAATGCCACATCACCCCTTCCACCTCACTCAAATGTAGATATAAAATCGGAGATGCGTAAGTCTTTGAAAATGTAATCAGTTTTACGAAATGCGCTCGTGTCGCGTCAGACTAGAAATAAAAATGAATTTTGGAGAATTGATTTTTGATTTACCTCCAACAGTGAAAAGAAATGTACGAAAGATTGAGAAAATTCGTGTTAGAATTATTAATCTTACTTTTTCGGTCATATTTAATAATATATATATATATATATATATATATATATATATATATATATATATATATATATATATATATATATATACATATATATATATATATATATATATATATATATATATATATATATATATATATATATATATATATATATATATGTTGTACCTAGTAGCCAGAATGTCGTACTCGGCCTACTATGCAAGGCCCGATTTGCCTAATAAGCCAAGTTTTCCTGAATTAATATATTTTTTCTAATTTTTTTCTTATGAAATGATAAAGCTTCCCATTTCATTATGTATGAGGTCAATTTTTTGTTATTGGAGTTAAAATTAACGTAGATATATGACCGAACCTAACCAACCCTACCTAACTTAACCTAACCTATCTTTATAGGTTAGGTTAGGTTAGGTAGCCGAAAAAGTTGGGTTAGGTTAGGTTAGGTAGGTTAGGTAGTCGAAAAACAATTAATTCATGAAAACTTGGCTTATTAGGCAAATCGGGCCTTGCATAGTAGGCCGAGAAGTGAGTTCTGGCTACTAGGTACGACATATATATATATATATATATATATATATATATATATATATATATATATATATATATATATATATATATATATATATATATGTCGTACCTAGTAGCCAGAACTCACTTTTTGGCCTACTATTCAAGGCCCGATTTGCCTAATAAGCCAAGTTTTCATGAATTATTTGTTTTTCGACTACCTAACCTACCTAACCTAACCTAACCTAACTTTTTCGGCTACCTAACCAAACCTAACCTATGAAGATAGGTTAGGTTAGGTTAGGTAGGGTTAGTTAGGTTCGGTCATATATCTACGTTAATTTTAACTCCAATAAAAAAAAATTGACCTCATACATAATGAAATGGGTAGCTTTATCATTTCATAAGAAAAAAATTAGAAAAAATATATTAATTCATGAAAACTTGGCTTATTAGGCAAATCGGACCTTGCATAGTAGGCTGAGAAGTGCGTTCTGGCTACTAGGTACGACATATATATATATATATATATATATATATATATATATATATATATATATATATATATATATATATATATATATATATATGCGAACAAGCCTGAACAGTCCCCAGGACTATATGCGACTGAAAACTCACACCCCAGAAGTGACTCGAACCCATACTCCCAGGAGCAACACAACTGGTACCTACAGGGCGCCTTAATCCGCTTGAACATCACGGCCGGACAAAAGGAAGTGATAGCCGAAGCTATTTGAACCACTTCCCCGCCGGCAACTTGGATGGTAATCTTGGGCATAGCATTTTATCAAATCACCTCATTCTTTGGGGCACACGTGAGGAACACAAATGCGAACAAGCCTGAATGGTCCCCAGGACTATATGCGACTGAAAACTCACACCCCAGAAGTGACTTGAACCCATACTCCCAGGAGCAACGCAAGTGGATTAAGTAGTCAAGCGGATTAAGGCGCCCTGTAGTTACCAGTTGCGTTGCTCCTGGCAGTATGGGTTCGAGTCACTTCTGGGGTGTGAGTTTTCACTTATGTACATAGATTTATATATATATATATATATATATATATATATATATATATATATATATATATTTATATATATATATATATATATACATATATATATATATATATATATATATATATATATATATATAGAGAGAGAGAGAGAGAGAGAGAGAGAGAGAGAGAGAGAGAGAGAGAGAGAGAGAGAGAGAGAGAGAGAGAGAAAAGAAAACATAAATAAATATAAAGAAGGCAGAAAACACACCGAGGTCGTCTCACAAGTTACCGCCCCGGCAGTTATGGCATATTTCGTGGATAATGACAAGCTTGGAAGAATTTTATGGACGCTTCTTATTATCGATATTTTTATACCAAAAATAATTTAATTTATATGTCTCTGAAAATTATGACTTCCATAATTTTGTGGATAACTTTGGATGTTGTGCAAAATGTTACGTTTAGTGGAGGAAAAGAAGGAACCAGAGAGATAGAGAACAGTCAATAGGTACCCAGGAGTTTAGTCAGTTGTGGGGTGGAATCCTGGAAATGGTAAACAATTCAACCTTTGGCTTAATATATACCTAACATGTATATAAGCACAGGCTACCTGTCCCCCCTAACACAATAAATTATTAATAAGAATATTATATATAGGGAATTGTCATAAAGGTGATACGAGGTCAATATTGTAATGAGCGAGGACTTCAAGAGGTCGCAATGTTTACATCTCGAAAGTAAGATGCTTCAGAAGATCTTTTGATGCAGCAAGAAATACCTTAAAATAATGTATCAGTAAGAAAATACGTAGTAGTCAGGATAAGGTTTCCAACCTTTGCTCTGGATACTTCCAAGCCAATGGCTGACCACTACACCATGACATAGTAAAAACAACAATATTTGGGATTCGACATAATCCCTGAAGTGGTCTTGGAGCCTCCAACTGTAGCCTAATTAGTGGTTCACACATTATCCCCCCGTGATGTATCTGTGAGCAAATTTGTAGGAGCTTTATCGCTCTAAATGATTATGACCACACGGCCAGAGTCTGGCCTAGTCATCCCTCCAGCCGTGTGGGTGTCACACCAGCCGCGTGGGTGTCACACCAGTCGTGTGGGTGTCACACCAGCCGCGTGGGTGTCACACCAGCCGCGTGGGTGTCACACCAGTCGTGTGGGTGTCACACCAGCCGCGTGGGTGTCACACCAGCCGCGTGGGTGTCACACCAGCCGTGTGGGTGTCACACCAGCCGCGTGGCTGTCACACCAGCCGCGTTGGTGTCACACCAGTCGTGTGGGTGTCACACCAGTCGTGTGGGTGTCACACCAGCCGCGTGGGTGTCACACCAGCCGCGTGGGTGTCACACCAGTCGTGTGGGTGTCACACCAGTCGTGTGGGTGTCACACCAGCCGCGTGGGTGTCACACCAGCCGTGTGGGTGTCACACCAGTCGTGTGGGTGTCACACCAGTCGTGTGGGTGTCACACCAGCCGTGTGGGTGTCACACCAGCCGTGTGGGTGTCACACCAGTCGTGTGGGTGTCACACTAGTCGTGTGGGTGTCACACCAGCCGTGTGGGTGTCACACCAGTCGTGTGGGTGTCACACCAGTCGTGTGGGTGTCACACTAGTCGTGTGGGTGTCACACCAGCCGCGTGGATGTCACACCAGTCGTGTGGGTGTCACACCAGTCGTGTGGGTGTCACACCAGCCGCGTGGGTGTCACACCAGCCGTGTGGGTGTCACACCAGTCGTGTGGGTGTCACACCAGTCGTGTGGGTGTCACACCAGTCGTGTGGGTGTCATACCAGCCGCGTGGGTGTCACACCAGCCGCGTGGGTGTCACACCAGCTGTGTGGGTGTCACACCAGCTGTGTGGGTGTCACACCAGCCGTGTGGGTGTCACACCAGTCGTGTGGGTGTCACACCAGCCGTGTGGGTGTCACACCAGTCGTGTGGGTGTCACACCAGTCGTGTGGGTGTCACACCAGCCGTGTGGGTGTCACACCAGCCGTGTGGGTGTCACACCAGTCGTGTGGGTGTCACACCAGTCGTGTGGGTGTCACACCAGTCGTGTGGGTGTCACACCAGCCGTGTGGGTGTCACACCAGCCGTGTGGGTGTCACACCAGCCGTGTGGGTGTCACACCAGCCGTGTGGGTGTCACACCAGCCGTGTGGGTGTCACACCAGTCGTGTGGGTGTCACACCAGTCGTGTGGGTGTCACACCATCCGTGTGGGTGTCACACCAGCCGTGTGGGTGTCACACCAGCCGTGTGGGTGTCACACCAGCCGTGTGGTTGTCACACCAGCCGTGTGGGTGTCACACCAGTCGTGTGGGTGTCACACCAGTCGTGTGGGTGTCACACCAGTCGTGTGGGTGTCACACCAGCCGTGTGGGTGTCACACCAGCCGTGTGGGTGTCACACCAGTCGTGTGGGTGTCACACCAGCCGTGTGGGTGTCACACCAGCCGTGTGGGTGTCACACCAGCCGTGTGGGTGTCACACCAGCCGTGTGGGTGTCACACCAGCCGTGTGGGTGTCACACCAGCCGTGTGGGTGTCACACCAGCCGTGTGGTTGTCACACCAGCCGTGTGGGTGTCACACCACCCAGATAACAAGTGTTACTGTGGGTGGAGGTGTTATGAGGGCGGCGGGGAGCAGAAGCTTATAAGAGTGAGTGAAGGAGCTGAACAAACTGCTGCCTGTTGTTTATGCTGCTATTGTCATTCTTGTTCCTGTTGTCGTTGCTGTTGCTGCTGGTTCTACAGCAACAGTTGCTGCTGGTTCTACAGCAACTGTTGCTGCTGGTTCTACAGCAACTGTTGCTGCTGCTTCTACAGCAACTGTTGCTGCTGCTTCTACAGCAACTGTTGCTGCTGGTTCTACAGCAACTGTTGCTGCTGCTTCTACAGCAGCTGTTGCTATCGCTTTTTCTGCAGCGGTAGTCGCTCTCGATGCTGCTTTGGTTGTTGTTGCAGTTGGTCTTGCTGAAGTAACTGTTCCAGCAATAGTTGTTGGTGCTGTGGCTGTCGCAGCTGTTTTCAGTGTTAATATTGCTACTGTTGGAGGTGCTGGTAATTATATTCCTGTTGTCACTTACTGCGGCCGCATACCCGTACGATACAGCATACGCCATCTATTGACATAAAAATACACTATCAGCAACAAGCCAAGCTGCAAGATACGCCATCTATTAGCATAAAATTACAGTATTTATCCATAAATATGTCTATCCGTCTTCCCTTACCATTTTTTATACAACAGTCTGCATTCAACACTATTCACATGTATCTATCCATCCATCCATTAATCTATACCTGAATCCATCCAGTTATCCAACTGTCCTCTTATCTATATCTTTTCATTCCTTTATCCTTGTATCCATTCATGTATTCATCTTTTTATCCAGTTTCAATCATTGCTTTCATCCATATATGCATCCATTTATCTGTCAATCCGTCTAGCTATCCATCTGACATTCCGTCTAATCTTTTCACTGTGCATCCATCTACTCCTTTCTCTATCCATTGATATATCCATCTATTTCTCAACCTATGCATTTATGTATATATTTCTCTCTCAATCTAACCATCATTTAACCACTCTATCCATCTATCTAACCATCTTTATATTCATCTATGTATCGTTATATCTATCCATCTTTCTACACAGCTATCTCTGTCTCTGTGTATCTTTCTGTCTTTCTGTCATTCTGTCTCTGTCTCACTGTCTTTGTCTCTCTGTCTCTGTCTCACTGTCTTTGTCTCTCTGTCTCTGTCTCACTGTCTTTGTCTCTCTGTCTCTGTCTCACTGTCTTTGTCTCTCTCTTTGTGTCTGTCTCACTGTCTTTGTCTCTCTTTTTGTCTGTCTTGTGACAGACACAAAATGATGACATATAAAAAAATGTGATCCGATTGATAGTAAACTTAATAAAAGCATTGACAGCAGAGCCATTTGTATATATCTGGTTTCTCCCGTTCCTTTGTGTCCACAAAGAATTCCAGAGAGACGACTTTGATCGACCTGAAATTGCTTTCTCAATCAAAGTGACTTCGAAATACATTCATTAACCGGGGAAGGGGGGGGGGGAAATAGCCTAAGCTACTATATCCCTTTGAGATGTATTTTATTGTCTCAATAAACATACTTGAACTTCATTAGCCTCCTCGTTATTCATTATCTCTCCTGCTTCTTGCCATTATCCCTTTCCGATATTGTCTTATTTTCCCTCCCTCTTCTCCACTGTTGTTCTGCATTAGTAAGCGTTGTCACCCTTCCTAACACCATAAACCTTTAGCTGTTTCCAACGTGTTTTATCATTATCTTTATATAATGTTTTATTGTTATTCCTTAATACATTTTATTAACTACAACTATTGCATTTGTTATTTCCCAATGCTATAAGGACTTGCATGATCTACTGAAAATGATCTGTAATAGTTGCTTCTCTGACAGAATGTTTTGGTTTAGAGGGAAGGATTTATCAGGGGAAAGCGCCAAGCCATTATGACTATACAACACCTGAATTTAGTCAGGATTTAGTATGGGACGAGGGGGAAGGAATGAAAACTAATTCATGAAGGAATACCTATACAGAAGGACTTATTCCTCTCCTCGGTGTACATATAATGAAAGTTTAATTTAGTGCTGCACTATCTTCAGCACTAGAGAATACTTATACTCTCAGATTGGTGAATAAACTATTGTGGTGGCCTTAATATCATTCAGGGATTGGTAGGCTGTGTGTCCCAGCTCAAGCACAACTTATACACAGAGTTTTGGCCAGTTACGAAGATGCGGACATAAAGACAGGCCCAGGATATCCATAACTCTTCTACACATTATCGAACTTAATGTTCGGTATTTTGTACGATTTGGTCTCGAGCGTCCAAATTTAAGTGGTTAAGTGGTATTCAAATGTCAAGTTTACGCCATCTCGAGTTAATGAGCATTTAACTTGACGGTGGGTTAAGGCTCGTTGGCTCATTCCATTATGGCTCATCGATTTCCATTTAATATTTCTGGCGGGAATTTTAGTCTGGGTGAGGTTTATTCTTGCGAGATACAGCTGATTTTGCAGACGAGGAGTCACAATAATGTGGCTGAAATATGTTGACCAAACCACACACTGGAAAGTGAAGGGACGAAGACGTTTCGGTCTGTCCTGGACCATTATCAAGTCGATAATAGACAATGAGAATGTCAATCGACCATTCACAATCGGCTTGAGAATGGTCCAGGACGGACCGGAACTTCGTCGTCCCTTCACTTTCTAGTGTGTGGTTTGGTCAACACAGCTGATTTTTTTAGGAGTAACAACAGTAAAAAAAATTGCGGCTTCCATGAGTCAGTCAACACTAACTTGACTCAGGAAAGAGACCTAATGCTATTATAAGTATCCTGACTGGTCCAAGAGGCGTTCCCGAGCCTTACGCGATCGCAGGGAGACCTCTCTCGACATCATCAACAATGACTTGAAAATATCGAATGTAATCAAGGCGTTTACATGCTCCAACACTCCCTATATATATATATATATATATATATATATATATATATATATATATATATATATATATATATATATATATATATATATAGGGCTCACACAGCTCATAAAACGGAGGAAAGGGTCCTGAAAGATATTGTTAATAGAAACGTTATCCCTACAGACAAAAATCAGAGGATACAACTGACGATTTACTATAAAACCAGAAAAACGGCCAGCCTACTCATGAGAAACTCTCCAGACACAAAACAGAACGCTTTAAAAGAGACTAACGTCGTCTATGCCTTCAAATGCCCACTTGGGGACTGTAAGCTCCAAAAAACCCAGTATATAGGCAAGACAACAACATCTCTTTCTAGGCGTTTAACGATGCATAAGCAACAGGGCTCCATTAAGGAACATATAATCTCTTCCCATAACCAAACCATCGCCAGAGAAATCCTAGTAAACAACACAGAAATCATCGATAGATACAGCGATAGCAGGCGGCTTGACGTTTGCGAGGCACTACACATCAAGAAGTCAACACCAGCAATCAACAGCCAATTATTGCACAACTATATTCTACCCACCTCAAGACTCCGCTCCAATATAGAAGCATCAAGAAATATGGACCAATAGGCTTTCTACAAACACTTCTATTCAATACCCACTGTTTCTGTTCTGTCTTGTGTTGATACTTTTAATACCCTATTAATATCCCCTCATGTTCTGTCTTGTGTTAATGCCACGTCACTATATGCCACATCATCCCTCCCACCTCACTCAAATGTAGATATAATAGCAGAGATACGTAAGTTCTAATCAGTTGTGTATTTGTGAAGTCTTTGAAAATGTAATAAGTTTTACGAAACGCGCCCGTGTCGCGTCAGACTAGAAATAAAAATGAATTTTGGAGAAGTGATTTTTGATTTACCTCCAACAGTGAAGCGTAATGTACGAAAGATTGAGAAAATTCGTGTTAGAATTATTAATCTTACTTTTTCGGTCATATTTAATAATATATGTCTACAGGAAAGACTGCTACCAAAATATACTAATATATATATGTATATATATATATGTATATATATATATATATATATATATATATATATATATATATATATATATATATATATATATATATATATATATATATACATTACCACCAGAGGTGGTACCCTCACAAACTTGTATATATATATATATATATATATATATATATATATATATATATATATATATATATATATATATATATATATATATATATATATAAGGGGTACCACCTCTGGTGCAAGATTAGGGACCCATAGCCTCGGAGAAGAAAATAAAGAGTACTCAGAGAAGACCTTGTGGATCCTCACTGAACACTTTGATATTTTCTTCTCCTACCACCCCTATTCTTTTGTTAAGTGTGTATATTTATCTAACTTTATATGAAAATGTCATTACACAAAAACAGTTACAATATTGATTACATACAGGGTACAAGGCTGCTTGTCACAAGCTGAATAGCTCTTCCAGCTCCTCAGATGGTGGGCAGGAACCATGGATGCAGTAAGCATTTCCTCTCTGGATCGCCACACTAAGGCGCTGAAAAAGAAAACTGGCAGCTCTAGGGGTCTCTAGTTGTTTCGATTAGCTAAGACCCCAACCCCTTCAAAAAGCTAGCAGCACTTTTACCCCAGGCACCAAGTGTCTCTGAGGCAATGGGGACAAAATTGTAGTGGTGCTTAAGGTCTCTGTATTTACGTGACTTGGCCGCTTCCCGGTGATTGGCAGCTCCTCCTGCTTGTGTAGCACTGAAGTCAACATAGGTATCGGCCAAAGTTTTAACGCAAGTGTAATCCCACACCAACTGTCTACCATTCTTACAGGGGTTCACCGTGATTCCGTCTGGGCGACCGACAGGCTCATCAGAGTTGCGGAACATTAGGTAACGGGGCTCTCTCTCTGCTGGACAACCAGCTGTGATAAGGCTTCTCTTAATAATGTCATTGACCTCGCCGTGTCAGACCGAAAAAGTAGGATAAATAATTCTAACATGAATTTTCTCAATGTTTCTTATATATTTTTTCCTGTTGATGGTACCAGAAAATCCATTCTCCAAAATTCATTTTTATTTCTAGTCTGACGCGACACTTGAGCGCATTTCGTAAAACTTATTACATTTTCAAAGACTTTAGTTTAAACAAACACAACTGTAACTGAACAGAGTTTAAACATCTTCGATTTTATACCTACATTTGGGTGAGGTGATATGTTACAACAGTTTTGGATGAGGCGAAAACAAACTTTCAACACAAGATAGAACATGAAAGAATTGGTATAATATTTTGTAAGTTAAAGGGAAGAACGGAAGTAACTGCAAAGGGCCTATTGACCCATATTTCTTGATGCTTCTATATTGGTGCGGAGTCTTGAAGTGGGTAGAATATATTTGTGCATTAATTGGCTGTTGATATCTGGTGTCGACTTCTTAATGTGTAGTGCCTCGCAGATATCTAGCCGTCTGCTATCGCTGTATCTATCGGTGATTTCCGTGTTTTTTGTTAAGACTTCTCTGGTGATGGTCTGGTTGTGGGAAGAGATTATATGTTCCTTAATGGAGCCCTGTTGCTTATGCATCGTTAATCGCTTGGAAAGAGATGTTGTTGTCTTGCCTATACACTGAATTCTTTAAGGCTTACTGTCCCCAAGTGGGCATTCGAAGGCATAGACGACATTGGTCTCTTTTAAAGCGTTCTGCTTTGTGTCTGGAGAGTTTCTCAGGAGTAGGTTGGCCGTTTTCTTGGTTTTATAGTAGATCGTCAATTGTATTTTCTGATTTTTGTCTGTAGGGATAACGTTTCTATTAACAATATCTTTCAGGACCCTTTCCTCCGTTTTATGAGCTGTGGAAAAGAAGTTCCTGTAAAATAGTCTAATAGGGGGTACAGGTGTTGTGTTAGTTGTCTCTTCAGAGGTTGCATGGCGTTTCACCTTCCTTCTTATGATGTCTTCAACGAAACCATTGGAGAAGCCGTTGTTGACTAGGACCTGCCTTACCCTACAGAGTTCTTCATCGACTTGCTTCCATCCTGAGCTGTGGCTGAGAGCACGGTCGACATAAGCGTTAACGACACTCCTCTTGTACATGTCTGGGCAGTCACTGTTGGCATTGAAGCACATTCCTATGTTTATTTCCTTAGTGTAGACTGCAGTGTGGAAACCTCCGCTCCTTTCTATGACTGTTACATCTAGAAAGGGCAGCTTCCCATCCTTCTCCATCTCGTAAGTGAAACGCAACACAGAATTCCGCTCAAATGCCTCCTTCAGCTCCTGCAGATGTCTGACATCAGGTACCTGTGTAAAAATGTCGTCAACATACCTGCAGTATATGGCCGGTTTCAAGTTCATGTCGACTAAGACCTTTTGTTCGATGGTACCTATGTAGAAGTTCGCAAACAGGACACCTAGGGGAGAACCCATAGCAACCCCATCTATTTGCTTATACATGTGCCCATCCGGGCTCAAGAAGGGTGCCTCTTTAGTACAAGCTTGGAGTAGTTTCCTTAGAATGTTTTCTGGTATGTCAAGAGCAGTACAGGCCGGATCACGATACACTCTGTCCGCTATCATCCCGATTGTTTCATCCACAGGTACGTTGGTAAACAGTGATTCTACGTCCAACGAGGCTTTTATCCCTGTGGCCCGTGTTCCCCGCAGTAAGTCAACAAATTCCTTTGGAGACTTCAGGCTGAAGGCGCAAGGGACATAAGGAGTCAGCAAGCCGTTGAGTCGCTTCGCCAGTCTGTACGTGGGTATGAGTATCTGGCTAATGATTGGCCGAAGTGGGTTTCCAGGCTTATGTGTCTTGACATTTCCATACGCGTATCCAGGCTTATATTCCACAATAATCTTTGGCAGGTGGAGTCCAGATTTCTTGGCGTTCACAGTTTCGATCAATTTGTTGACCTTTACCGTCAATCCGGTCGTAGTGTCCTTCGTTACCCTTTGGAATTTAGTTTGGTCAGAGAGAATGAGGCTCATTTTCGGCAGATATTCGTCTTTTTTAAGAATGACGTATATTGGCGACTTGTCACCTCTTCTGACGACTATCTCCTTGTTCTCACGAAGGCTCTTAGCTGCCGCTTTGAGCTCGGGGGACAGTATGGTGCTTCTGTTATTGCCTCGATTCTTTCCTCCTTCCGCAATAAGTTCTGCTTGTAAGGTGTCTTTGGTGGTGACCTTCTTTTGTGTCTCGAGGTCGAATATGTCGTCCAACAGGATCTCCAACTTCACTTTCCAGGCCATCTCACTTGGTCTGGACATAACGTGACAGTTTATACCCAGATTTAGGAGAATGACTTGGTCTTCAGTGAGGTTGATTCCTGCAAGGTTCAGGAAGCCGTCTCTTGGTCGTGGAATTGCCATTGGTCCTCCATATTACGTTGTTAGTTTCTTGATTATCCTGGTTTCGGTGCTGATATATATATTTATTGGAAACGCGTTCAAGTGTCGCGTCAGACTTGAAATAAAAATTAATTTTGGAGAATTGAGTTTTCAGTTACCATCAACAGTGAAGAAAAATGTTAGAAACATTGAGAAAATTCGTGTTAGAATTATTAATCTTACTTTTTCGGTCATATTAATAATATATGTCTACAGGAAAGACTGCTACCAAAATATACTAATGCGCATATATATATATATATATATATATATATATATATATATATATATATATATATATATATATATATATATATATATATATATATATATATATATATATAACGATGTTTCGGGGCGGGCGGACGCGTGGAGGGAGGCTCTGGTGTTTACTGAGCCATACCTAGTGACATCCTAGCGCCACAGAGCCTTGCCTGCACAAGGTGCTGTGTGAATATCCTGGGAAGGTGCAGGAGTGGACGGGAAGTGCCAAGAGTGGACCATCTCAACACAAACGGATCAAACAAGTGAATTTATAGTGTGGAAAATAAGGACAGTGAGGGCCACGCCGGCGCCCTGTAGGCCTCCCACAGTGAAGGTGTGGGGGGAGGGGGTGTTGTTGTGCGGTCTGGCGAGGGTCATCCATGTGCCACCCAGTGTTTATAGAAATAAATTTGGAAAAGAAAAGCAGAAATTATCAATCATGTGTTAATAAATAAATAAATAAATGTTTATTTAGGTAAGGTACATACATAAAGAGATTTTACAAAGTTTGTTGGATTAATAGATAGAGCTAGTACATACAATGCCTAAAGCCACTATTACGCAAAGCGTTTCGGGCAGAAAGGTGTAGTGCTAATGGAGCTCACAGTGTGTCAGACTACAAGTGTATGATTCATTCACCATTGTGCAGTGATATACAAGGAAATTGTACTAGTGTTTAAGTGTCGCCCAGACCCCCCCCCCCTCCCCTCAAGGCGAGCTGTGTTCGGTCAACCCCCCAACCCCTCCCAGCCCGCCAGCCTCATCGCACCACTGTACCTCCTGCCATCCCACCACCCAGCCCTCCCTGCGCCTGGGCGTCTCCCACCCACCTATTCACCGCCCACACAGTGCTTGTTGCAGAGATGTGTTACTCTCTTTGCACCCAGATATGGCACAGGTCACAGCAGGCATTCAGGGTCCTCCCAAAAGGGAGGGAGACACAAGTACCCACATGAGTGGTGAGTGCGAGGGACAGCTAACCACCCTTGTTGCCACCACCCGTGTCCACCCTCCCACGCCACGCCGATGTCACAGCCCGCCCGGGGGATGGAGGGGACTCCCGCAACTAACCAGGAACCCCTCAGCCAAGAACACGGGCCTGGGAACAATGCACCCAGAGGCGCAACGAGAGGGCGACCCAGAGGAACGTGTCGGGTGTGTGACGAATCACACAGCCTTAGAAACGATGGAACCCTACGTCAACACAACGGCTGTGAGGGTTCATGGACGGCACCTGTAGAGAGAGAAGGCCCACAGGTCCCCCCGGCACCCCCACACATTCCAGCAAACTTCATGTCATCAGATGACCTCCTGGGAGCCATCAAAGCATCCACCACCAGAACTCTTCCCCACATTCCTAAAGCAGTGCGCCCATTTGCAGCAGGGAAATATACAGACCTTTTAAGGAAAGTAAATGAACGGTCTGCCAATCTTAATGCCGCAGCCACCATCAAAGCATGGCATAATTTGCTCCTGTTTGGCAATATTTGCTTAGGCGTACCTGCAAGAGGAGGCAAGTCGCTAGCCTCATCAGTCACTAGGGCAATAAATACTTTCCCCAGAGCTGACAACGTGATCCCCATCCCTCCTCAACGCAAAAACCGTCGTGGCAGACCCAAGAGTTCCAATGATAATTTTAAGCTTGGAACACAAGTGACCAAGAAAATTGAAGAGGGCAACACAGTAGGGGCAATTAGGTTACTTACCAGTGAAGACACAATCGCCCCTAGAAATACCGCTACTGCCGACTCACTGAGAGAGAAGCACCCTCCCAGAGTGCCATGGGAACCCACTGCTCAGGACACAAATGTCCCAGACATGGGACCTCTATTCCTCCAAGCATCAGGAGGTATACAAAGCCATCATGTCATTTCCACCAGGCTCAGCAGGAGGATACACTGGAGTAACACCTCAGCACCTCAAGGAGATGACAAACCCAGTCCTCGGAGAAGTTGCCGAGACACTACTGTCAGAGATCACGAAATTTGTCAACGACTGTCTCTCCGGGTTGATCCCAGATACAATAAAACCCTTCTTCTTCGGATCATCCCTTTGTGCCCTCAAGAAGAAAGATGGTGGAGTCAGACCCATTGCCGTGGGTAACACACTTCGGCGCCATGTTGCTAGGGCAGCTGTCAGAAAAATTAGCATAGACGCTGCGACGATGCTTCGACCCCATCAACTAGGTTTTGGTGTCCCCCATGGCTGTGAAGCAGCAGCTCATGCAGCACGAGCCTATATCAAGCACCTCCCAGAAAATAAGGCATTAATTAAATTAGACTTTAAAAATGCCTTCAACCAGGTAAAAATGTATGTGGTACTGGAAGCAGTTCGAACCAGCTTTCCTTCTCTATTTACCTTCGTGCTGGACGAGCGTGTGTCTTGTTTTCCGACCATCCCTCGCGGTCGCTTCTTCCTCGATAGAATTCTTGGTGACTCGGATACTTTTGATATCGTTCGCCTTATACGTTTTTGTTCTCATATTGGCATCCTTGGTGATATTTAGCGCCCTCTGATTATCCCGCACATATGATGGTGCTACATAGGCTTCATGGTTTGGTGCCTTCTTTTGATAATTACTTATATAATTACAGTCACACTTGCGTCCAGCCGTGCTACCAGCACTAACGTATTCGTGTTTCATGAAGGGTAATTGTATTACATTCCTGCACTTAATGTATGTGATAACGAAAAAATTGTCTGGTTGGCGTTGTGAAGCGTCGTAGTGGGACGGTACAACGCCTGCACCAGTGAGGTGCGTCGTAGTGGGACGGTACAACGCCTGCACCAGTGAGGTGCGTCGTAGTGGGACGGTACAACGCCTGCACCAGTGAGGTGCGTCGTAGTGGGACGGTACAACGCCTGCACCAGTGAGGTGCGTCGTAGTGGGACGGTACAACGCCTGCACCAGTGAGGTGCGTCGTAGTGGGACGGTACAACGCATGCACCAGTGAGGTGCGTCGTAGTGGGACGGTACAACGCCTGCACCAGTGAGGTGCGTCGTAGTGGGACGGTACAACGCCTGCACCAGTGAGGTGCGTCGTAGTGGGACGGTACAACGCATGCACCAGTGAGGTACGTCGTAGTGGGACGGTACAACGCCTGCACCAGTGAGGTGCGTCGTAGTGGGACGGTACAACGCATGCACCAGTGAGGTGCGTCGTAGTGGGACGGTACAACGCATGCATCGGAGTGTCTGCACTCTTGTATCATCATGCAAGAGTGCATCATGCAAGAGTGCGCCGTGAAAGACTGCGTCATGCAAGAGGGCGTCATGCAAGAGTGCGTAATGCGTGAGTGCGTCATACAAAAGTGCGTCATGTAAGAGAGCGTCATGCAAAAGTGCGTCATGCAAGTGTGCGTCATGCAAGAGTGCGTCATGCAAGAGTGTCTCATGCAAGAGTGCATCATGCAAGAGAGCGACAAGCAAGAGAACTTCATGTAAGAGGGCACCTAACAAGAGTGTGTCATAAGAGTGCGTCATGCAAGAGTGCGTCACACAAGAGTGCGTTATGCAAGAGTGCGTCATTCCAGAGTGTGTCATGCAAGAGTGCGTCAAGCATGAGAGATTCATGTACGAGGGCACCTTACAAGAGTGCGTCATGCAAGAGTGCGTCATGCACGAGTGCGTTATGCAAGAGTGCGTCATGCAAGAGTGCGTCATGCAAGAGTGCGACATGCAAGAATGCGTCATGCAAGAGTGCGTTATAAAAGAGTGCGTCATGCAAGAGTGCGTCATGCAAGAGTGCACCATGAAACAATGTATCATACATAAATGCGTCACGAATCAGTCCTCTAAGATAGTGTGTCTTATAGATGCGTATATGGTGCAAGGGACCCAGAGTGACACCTCTGCTCTCTGTGTCAGAGACTCGACTTTAAATGACCTAACCGTTACTTACTCTGTCTTAACTGGTCGCTTGTTAAGGGTATGATGGTAACCGAGCGGCTGTGGTAACTTAGCCACCAGAGCTGCCTGGTACTTGTATATGTTTGGTCACCAAGGCCGCAGGCACCAGGGAGCACCACAGCAAAAGATTGCAACACTCACCAAAGACTTAGCTGTGTCTCCTTAGTTTATCCAAGACTCTTTAGAACACTGCCACCACCTCCTTCATTCCACCCACCATATAATTAAGCTAAATGACTGCGAAGGAGGTATCAGCCAATTCCTTCAAGGATACCAAGAATCTGAATTCCTAATTTTATGACAAAGATAATGGGGGGGGGGGTAAATTTTTACATTAAATGCGGCTTAAACAAGACAAGGGATAATACATTTAAAATTTGAGTGCTTGTAGGACCACACGAAAATTTTTAAACAACCAATTAGGATTATTGGACTCAGATATAATCGAAGAGGGAATTGTTTAAAAACCATAAAATAATTAAGTTCGTTTATTGACACAAAATTATGGGATGTAATTTTATCTATTGTTCCTAAACCTTGAGGAAATATAATTTACTAAAATATCTTGTGCTTAAATGCTAAACAAACTTTACCTTCTATCTCTGCAATTAACTCCCCGCCAAGATGTGTTTGGCTCTGGGAGCGGTTCCCCTCTCCTCATTAACCGCCAAGACCACACTCCTCTGACAACCGTCACTTTACTAGAACTTCTAAGTTTTTCTTTTGCTAAGTGAAGAGACTTGGCACAGGCTCCAGATATACAATGCTCTCGCTATGAAATAATTAGTATCCCTACATATGGAAATATTTACTAGGAGGGGAAATCTTGGTGTAGAGAGAGCAGGTTCTACCGCCGGCCACACTAGCGACCTCACCCGAGGTGTAGAGAGAGCAGGTTCTGCCACCGGCCACACTAGCGACCTCACCCGAGGTGTAGAGAGAGCAGGTTCTGCCACCGGCCACACTAGCGACCTCACCCGAGGTGTAGAGAGAGGAGGTTCTACCGCCGGCCACACTAGCGACCTCACCCGAGGTGTAGAGAGAGGAGGTTCTACCGCCGGCCACACTAGCGACCTCACCCGAGGTGTAGAGAGAGCAGGTTCTGCCGCCGGCCACACTAGCGACCTCACCCGAGGTGTAGAGAGAGCAGGTTCTACCGCCGGCCACACTAGCGACCTCACCCGAGGTGTAGAGAGAGCAGGTTCTACCGCCGGCCACACTGAAGTAATGACTGCAGTGATGGAGGTGGCCATGAAAGCAGCCACCTCGCAGGAGGCGGCACGCTCCACTAGCCAACTGCTGGAAAGGAACAGATCAGTGGTTGCTGTGGGTATTAAGGAACAGGAAGGATCTAATAGGACAGAGTGGAGTGACAAGGACAAAGCAGCAGTGAATGAAGTACTAAAGGCACTAGACATGGAAGGGGCTGAGCATAGCATTGAGAAGGTTTTGAGGCTAGGCCGGTACAACAAAGACCGAGACCGATTGATAAAGATAGTGTTTGCAAACGAGAACACAAAGGAGAAGATCCTATCAAGGAAGAGCTCCCTGAAAAACGTGGGAAAATTAAAAAATGTATTCCTCCAAAGAGACATGACAAGGGAGGAGAGAGCCGTGGCGGCAGAAGCAAGGAAGAGGCGCAGGGCGAGAGGGGAAAACCAGGAAGTCACAGCTCCCAACCCAACACCCCCAGAGGCGAGGGGGGAACCCACAACCAGCTACCCAGTAACGCCAGAAGGGAGGACAACCCCGCCTCCCTCCTCTGCATAGAAAACCCCCCTACCCCAAACCCTCCCTGCCCCCACTCAAATGTTCAGCAAAATCTCCCTCCCCCCACACCCAATCCCCACCCTTCTACCCCTCCCCTCCTCCCGAGTCCTCCCTCCCCCCCTTTCCTTCCCGTCCTCCCTCCCCTTTCACCCCATACCCTCCCTGTCCCTCCCCCTTCACTGGATCCCCCGCACCTCATCCCAGTATCCTCTGAGACCCTGTTATCCACCTCACAGGTCCTCACACCCATGGAACAGCCTCCCCCACCAGCAGAACACTCACCAAGGAGGCGATTTGAGAAGGGACAGAAGAAAGTGAGCCTCAAAGCGATGTACACAAACATAGATGGAATTACAAATAAAGCAAATGAGCTTGGAGAACTGGTACTTGAGGAAAACCCAGACATAATAGCCCTCACAGAAACAAAGATCAGGAAAACGATAACAAATGCAGTGTTCCCACAGGACTATTATGTTATGAGGAAAGAGAGGGAAGGAAGAGGTGGGGGTGGTGTAGCTCTGCTGGTAAGACAAGGCTGGGATTTTGAGGAGATGGATATTCAGGGCTGTGAAGGTTTTAGTGACTACATAGCAGGTACTGTAACAAATGGAGGGAAAAAAATTATAGTCGCAGTCATATATAATCCACCACCAAATGACAGAAGACCTAGACAGGAATATGATAGAAACAACATGGCCACCATTAACATAATAGAAAGAGCAGCTTCTGTTGCTAGCAGGAATGGATCTGGACTACTAATTATGGGAGACTTCAACCATGGGAAGATAGATTGGAAGAACAGAGACCCGCATGGAGGACCAGAAACATGGAGAGCTAAGCTGCTGGACGTGGCAACAAGAAACTTTCTAAGCCAGCACACCAAAGAACCAACAAGAATGAGAGGAGAAGATGAACCAGCAATGCTTGATTTGATATTTACCCTAAATGAATGGGATATAAGGGAAGTTAAGATGGAAGCGCCCTTGGGAATGAGTGATCACAGTGTATTGAACTTTGAGTACCTGGTAGAGCTAGGACTTATCTCCCCCCAAAAAGAACTAGGAATCAAAAGGCTGGCATACCGAAAGGGGAATTATGAACAGATGAGAAGTTTCCTAAGTGAAATACCTTGGGACACAGACCTCAGAGACAAGTCTGTACAGGGTATGATGGACTATGTTACCCAAAAGTGTCAGGAGGCAGTAAACAGGTTCATCCCGGCCCAAAGGGAAAAATCCGAGAAGCAACAGAAGAATCCATGGTATAATAGGGCATGTATGGAAGCGAAGAAACTGAACAAAAAGGCGTGGAGGAACTTCCGGAATAACAGAACACCAGAAAGCAGAGAGAGATACCAGAGAACCAGGAATGAGTACGTCAGGGTGAGAAGAGAAGCAGAGAAAAATTTTGAAAATGATATAGCAAACAAAGCCAAGACCGAACCAAAGCTACTCCACAGTCACATCAGAAGGAAAACAACAGTGAAAGAACAGGTATTGAAACTTAGAACAGGCGAGGACAGGTATACAGAGAATGACAGAGAGGTGTGTGAGGAACTCAACAAGAGGTTCCAGGAGGTCTTCACAATAGAACAGGGTGAGGTCACTGTGCTAGGAGAAAGGGAGGTAAACCAGGCGGCCATGGAGGAGTTCGAAATTACGAGAGAGGAGGTCAAGAGACACCTGCTGGATCTGGATGTTAGAAAGGCTGTTGGTCCAGATGGGATCTCACCATGGGTACTGAAAGAGGGTGCAGAGGCACTTTGCCTGCCACTCTCCATAGTGTATAGTAAGTCACTAGAGACGGGAGACCTACCAGAAATATGGAAGACGGCGAATGTGGTCCCAATATACAAAAAGGGCGACAGACAAGAGGCACTGAACTACAGGCCAGTGTCCTTGACTTGTATACCATGCAAGGTGATGGAGAAGATCGTGAGAAAAAACCTGGTAACACATCTGGAGAGAAGGGACTTCGTGACAAATCGCCAACATGGATTCAGGGAGGGTAAATCTTGCCTTACAGGCTTGATAGAATTCTACGATCAGGTGACACAGATTAAGCAAGAAAGAGAGGGCTGGGCGGACTGCATTTTCTTGGATTGTCGGAAAGCCTTTGACACAGTACCGCATAAGAGGCTGGTACATAAGCTGGAGAGACAGGCAGGTGTAGCTGGTAAGGTGCTCCAGTGGATAAGGGAGTATCTAAGCAATAGGAAGCAGAGAGTTACGGTGAGGGGTGAGACCTCCGATTGGCGTGAAGTCACCAGTGGAGTCCCACAGGGCTCTGTACTCGGTCCTATCTTGTTTCTGATATATGTAAATGATCTCCCGGAGGGTATCGATTCATTTCTCTCAATGTTTGCGGACGATGCTAAAATTATGAGAAGGATTAAAACAGAAGAGGACTGTTTGAGGCTTCAAGAAGACCTAGACAAGCTGAAGGAATGGTCGAACAAATGGTTGTTAGAGTTTAACCCAACCAAATGTAATGTAATGAAGATAGGTGTAGGGAGCAGGAGGCCAGATACAAGGTATCATCTGGGAGAGGAAATTCTTCAGGAGTCAGAGAAGGAAAAAGACTTGGGGGTTGATATCACGCCAGACCTGTCTCCTGCAGCACATATCAAGCGGATAACATCAGCGGCATATGCCAGGCTGGCCAACATACGAACGGCATTCAGAAACTTGTGTAAAGAATCATTCAGAACTTTGTATACCACATATGTCAGGCCAATCCTGGAGTATGCAGCCCCAGCATGGAGTCCATATCTAGTCAAGGATAAGACTAAACTGGAAAAGGTTCAAAGGTTTGCCACCAGACTAGTACCCGAGCTGAGAGGTATGAGCTACGAGGAGAGACTACGGGAATTAAACCTCACTTCGCTGGAAGACAGAAGAGTTAGGGGGGACATGATCACCACATTCAAGATTCTGAAGGGGATTGATAGGGTAGATAAAGACAGTCTATTTAACACAAGGGGCACACGTACTAGGGGACACAGGTGGAAACTGAGTGCCCAAATGAGCCACAGAGATATTAGAAAGAACTTTTTTAGTGTCAGAGTGGTTGACAAATGGAATGCATTAGGAAGTGATGTGGTGGAGGCTGACTCCATACACAGTTTCAAGTGTAGATATGACAGAGCCCGATAGGCTCAGGAATCTGTACACCTGTTGATTGACGGTTGAGAGGCGGGACCAAAGAGCCAGAGCTCAACCCCCGCAAACACAACTAGGTGAGTACAACTAGGTGAGTACACTAGCGACCTCACCCGAGGTGTAGAGAGAGCAGGTTCTACCTGACCCCAGGTGAGGTATTGTCACCTCAAAAAAGTCAAGCCAGTGTTTCCATGCACTAATGTCCCGGCGGACAACATGCATAACTATATAACTCTTCACTCCTTCCTTCAATATACAGCCACATAATCTATTTTTATTGGGCAACCATAAGCTGGAAGTCTACATACAAAAATACACATGACATCAATTTTAAAGTCTTCCCTGGCAGTGATGTGGTACCTCACCCCCATGGGCAAGGTCACTCTCACAGCAGCTACTGTGCGGGCGTGCACACGCGCGTTTATAAAAATACAATCTTTTTGAACAAGAATATATAACTATGAAGAGTTAAGCTGTTTCAATGGGTGTCTTCCTGGCGTGTTAGTCATTCATCTACACATATACATGGGTGTCTTCGTGACGTGCTATACATGCAACTACACATATACATTGGGTGTCTTCGTGACGTGCTATACATGCATTTAAGCATATACATGAGTGTAACATATACATTGTCATCCAGTGATAGTGTGAATGAAACGCTCAGAGCTCCAACATTAAAGAATACTCAGGATGAATGATTGTGGAAGGCGTTCTGAGCCCGGAACTCACCATCAACTTCAACTCGAAGGATCAATCCTGCAGTATCTGCTCATTACTGTATAAGTCATCACAAATAAACAAAATATGTTCTACTATTATTTATTTTTTCGTGTTAAGGTATTAGCTCATTTGAAATGTTGTTTACGTATATTGTAAACTAGCTGTACCCGGCCACGCGTTGCTGTGGCTCAGCAACGCATATGCATTGCTTAGCAACAGCAACCCTCCCCCTGTCTCCCAGTCCTCCCCACCAATCCCCCCTTCCCCGCCCCCTCGTCCTCCCAACCATTCCTCACTCCCCCGTCCCCTCGTCCTCCCCACTATTAACTCCCTTCCCCATCCTTATGTCCTCCCCACCTTCCTCCACTCCACCGTCCCCTCGTCCTACTAACCATTCCCCACACCACCGTTCCCTCGTCCTCTCCACCATCTCCAACTGTCCACTCCCCCTGTCCCCTCGTCGTCCCCACCATTCCCACCCTCCCCTGCCTCCTCTTCCTCCCCCCATTCCCCTGTCCCCTTGTGCTTCCCCACCAATCTCCATTCCCCTATCCCCTCGTCCACACCATCTCCAACTCCCCAGTCCCATTCGTCCTCTCCACCATTACCCTCTCCCTCTGTCCCCTCGGTCTCCCCACCGTCTCCCACTCCCATCCCCTCGTTTCCCCCCACTATTCCCCATTCCCTCGTTCGATGCATTCCCAAATGATCTGATGTGTCCATGACAAAATTGGGAACAACAAATGATCTGATGTTCCCATCAGTGAAATATTAGAACTACAATTAAAAAACTAAATGAAAAACAATGAAAAAATTAGAAATATGAATTATACTTGCGAAATGAATGGTATGGTAAACAATAAATTTCAATTCCAATGCAATGTCACACAAAATAATTAAATCAAAATGAAAATAAATTGAAATCTATGATAATTCAATTTATGAATGAAATCGGAAACATTGAAGTGGAATCGAAACATACATAGTATTGTGTGAGCTGCTCTTACGTGCAACAGATGGCGCTGTTTGTTTTTTTAAATCCTGCTTTTACCTGTCACCTGTGTGGCATCTATACTTATACTCACGAAATGAACGGTATGGTAAACAACATAGCTCAGTTCCAACGCAGTGTCACACAAAATAATTAAATCAAAATGAAAATAAATCGAAATGTTTGAAAATTAAATTAATCAATGCAATCGGAAACATTGAAATGGAATTCATAGCATATTAAGTATAGCGTGCGTGTTGTTATTATGTGCAACAGATGTTTTTTTTTTAAGTAAGTTTTTACCTGTCACAGGAGTGGCATCTATATAGTAGGTATATAAAAACATGCACATATTCAAACGGAACATCGAGTCAGATTTCAAAGCAATCAGTGAAGAACTTTGAGAGATTACAGCGTGCGTTTCTCTTACGTCCAACAGATGGCACTGTTTTTCAAAAAAAGCATATTTTCTCCTGTCACAGATGAGGCATGTATATAATAGGTATATGAAAACACGTGCCTATTCGAATGCATCGTCGTGTCAAAATTTCAAAGCAATCGGTAAAGAGGTTTCCAAGATTTCTCTCACATGAAAAACACAATTTTTCAAAATAAGCATGTTTTTTTCCCCGTCACAGAGGTGACATCAATATAGTATATAAATAAAAACATTTTAACACAATGGAACATTGTGTGAAAATTTCAAAGCAATCAGTGAAGAACTTTCGGAGATTAGCAATTTTGAACAAACGAACATTTCCATTTTTATTTATATAGACTAGCAGTACCCGGCCACGCGTTGCTGTGACTCACCAACGCACGTGTGTTGCTGAGCCACAGCAACCTTCCCTGTCCCCCAGTCCTCCCCACCTATCTCTCCTCAGCCTCCCAACCATTCGCCACCCAACCATTCGCCACCCCACCGTCCCCTCGTCCTCCCCACCATTCCCTACTCCACCATCCCCTTTTTTTCAGGGATATTCCTGTTCGGGCCCTAAGCCTCTGGCTGGCCCACTAAGTGATATTTGTTTCTGTTTTTCTTGGGCAGAGTATGAGTATTTATAATTCAGATGGTCGCTTTAGTAAGATTTTGCCATATATGTTTAACAACTTCTTATGCTCTGTTAATCTAAGTTAAAATCTTAATGGGTTTGTAACTGTGCACTGTGTTAGATAATGTTCCAGTGGTCTGTCGGGCATTTCTTCACAGTGCTGACATTTCCTCTCATCTTCCGGAACAAGTAAGCCTATTTCCCATGCACATGGGTATCGAAGCCTGATGCGATGTAAGAGTTCTTCTGTTGCTCTACTGCTCCCTTTCATCAAACTAAGTGGTTCGTAGTTGGTTGAATTCGTGTTCCATCCCGCAGATCCTGATATTGCTCCTGCTGTGTTGAGGCCACTGCACATCTTTTGCATTCCTCTGTTTTTAATTACTTTCTTAATCTGTGATTGACTCTGTGGTGTGTAAATGTCTACATTTCTTCTCTTAGTTGCAAGTTTTGCAGCTTCTTCTGCAACGTCATTTTCTATTATTCCCACATGACTTGGCACCCAGTTGATAAGTACGCGTCGGCCTTGTCGTTTGAGAGTTTGCATTAATAATATGACATTTGTGATCAGATCCACCATCCCCTCATGCTTCCCTCCATGCCTCACTCCCCTTTCCCTTTGTCCTCCCCACTATTCTCCATTCTGCCATCCCCTCGTCCCCACCATCCCAAACTCCTCCGTCCCCTCGTCCTTCCCCACAATTACCCTTCCCTTGTCCCTTCGTCCTCCCCACCATCTCTCACTTCTATCCCGTCGTCATCCCCACCATTCCCCACTCCCTCGTCTGATGCCATCCCAAATGGTCTGATGTTCCGATCAGAAAATTGGGAACATCAAGTGATCTGATGTTCCCCATTAATGAAATATAAGAAAAACAGTTAAAAAATTTAATGAAATATGAAAAAATATAAAAATAAACTATACTCACGAAATGAACGGTACGGTAAACAACACAGCTCAGTTCCAACACAATATCAAACAAAATAATTCAATAATAAATAAAAAAATAAAAATCTATGATATAAAATTTATCAATGCAATCGGAAACATTGAAATGGAATTCGTGACATATTTAGTGTAGCGTGAATATTGCTATTATGTGCAACAGATGGCGCTGTTTAAAAAAAAACGCATGTTTTTACCTGTCACAGGGGTGGCATCTATATAGTAGGTATATAAAAAGACGCGCCTATTCGAATGCAACGTTGTATCAAAATTTCAAAGCAATCGGTAAAGAGGTTTCGAAGATTTCCCTCACATGAAAAAACACAGTTTTTCAGAGAAAGCATGTTTTTTTTTACCGTCACAGACGTGACATCTATATAGTATGTATATAAAAACCTGGCCGGATGCAAATGGAAGATTGCGTGAAAATTACAAAGCAATCGGTGAAGAACTTTCAGAGATTAGCGATTTTGAACAAACGAACATTTCTTTTTTTATTTATATAGATTGCTACATTTTGCTGCGTATTGGGAATGTTTTATTGTTCCGAATAATTTTAATTAATATTGGAACGCAGATGTGTATTCCATATGAGGATGTTGGTTCCGCATATTTTAATGGGCACATTTTCAAAATTGGGTACACATCGGGTAAATGGTTTAAATCATTGTTAACATTTGCAGTAAGATACAAGGTATTTAAATTAACGAAACTGGATTATTTAAATTTTAATAAAAATAATGAATTTCCAAACATTTGGGAGAGAGATTGCCCCACTACGACACCTGCTAGTGGACCCCCTTGTTTGGTCACCTCTGTAATGTTTACCACTGACATGACCAAGAAGAACCACCACTACTACCACCATCACCACCACTGCCACCACCACCACCACCACCACCACCACTGCCACCACCACCACCACTGCCACCACCACCACCACCACCACCACTACCACCACCACCATCACCACCACCACCATCACCACCACCACCACCACCACCACCACTGCCACCACCACCACCACCACCACCACCACCACTGCCACCATCACCACCACTGCCACCACCACCACCACCACCACCACCACTGCCACCACCACCACC